>NC_057800.1:264435974-264437268 GCF_018294505.1 Triticum aestivum
GGACAGGCATCCATGACCCAGCATCGAACGTGTCGGTCATCAGCGAGTGAATCCAGGCTGTAGCACTGGGCTAGCAGGACTCCGGTGAACCGGGCTATAGCGGGCTAACAGGACTCCGGTATTCATCGCGTGACATTTCCCCGAAGGGACAGACACAGGAACGAAGAAGGACACATGCCGGCCAGCCTAAGTGTTCCGGAGCAGTAGCAAGCTACCATGGCTCGGTGGAAACACTAGGAGACATTTCCCGGTAAGAGAGGCTACTAAAGATAAACAACTAGATGGTCAGATCCCACACATACCAAGCATTTCAATAACATACACACAATATGCTCGATATGTGCAAATACAACATGGCATCACAACATGACTCTACGACTCAAGTATTTATTCAATAGGCTCCGAGGAGCGAGATATTACAAACATGGGTCTCATGACCCAACAATCAGAGCATACAAGTCAAAGCACAAGCGGAAGCTATCATGTCTGGGTACAGACATCTATAAATGAAAAAGGCTGAGAAGCCTGACTATCTACCAGATCCTGCCGAGGGCACAAGATCGTAGCTGAGGTAACAAGCTAAACGTCGAAGACCATGCGAACTACTAGTGAGACCGAAGTCTCTTTGCAAAACATAAAATAGGCAAACGTGAGTACAAATGTACCCAGCAAGACTTACATCAGAACTAACTACATATGCATCATTATCAACAAAGGGATGGTGGGGTTTAACTGCAGCAAGCCAGCTTTGACTCGGTGGCTATCCTGAACTACGACTGCAAGTAACTATTTTTGAGGTGGCGCACACGAGTCCACATATTCACCATATCAATACACCACTATGGATCCGCTCACGTTCCCCTACGAGAACGCCATCCATAGCACTCACGCTTATCTTGCGTATTTTAGAGTATCCACTTTCACTTGTCTATGAACTGATATAAGCAACCCAGAAGTCCTTTTCCGTGGACACGGCTATTCGAATAGATGATGTTAACCCTGCAGGGGTGTACTTCTTCACACACGCTCTCACCACTTACCGCCGTTTACACGACATGTACTCGGCAACCTTCAAGCGGAAGCCCAACGTGGGTGTCGGCCACGGCCTACCTAAACACTCAAGTCTCTAGTCCAGGTTTATCGCCTATTCGGGTTCCATCCATGAGGAGATCCGGCCGGAGTTTCGCTCACAGCCCCAAACGATGTGAACAGGGTTCCGTGACACCAAACGGGCACCCGGTATACCCGGCCACGTGCCTACCGCATCACAGCCCACCCCTACGGTCAGCGCTGC
>NC_057800.1:264437278-264477512 GCF_018294505.1 Triticum aestivum
TCAGTGGCTTGGTGTGCTAGGGGTACATATAGATTGAAGGTTGCAAGTCTTCAAACCACAGAATTCTTCGCACGTGTGCATGACTGATTTGGGATGATTCCAAAGGAAACAACATTGACTTTCTCGAATCCACGGCGGCAACTTGCATCAGATGCACATGAATTAAAGGAAGTCACTACCTTTATCCAAACATATGCTTCATGAGCTAGCATGAACAAATGCTTTCAAAAGTTTCCAACACTAGCTTAATGTTCAACAAAATCATGAAGGAGATAAGGATGTTGTCAATGGGCTCAACAACAATTCATCTAGGTTTCCTTTTAAAAGGAATTCCATAGTTAAGTGAACACGGTGATAGTATTGGTCAGACCAAAGATGTAATGGTGTATGCTCGAGGGATCAACCACGAATAAGACAACATTACGAGCATCGTTGGTACTGGTTTGACTTGACGATGGCCCACACTCAAATCAAAGGATTGATAAAACAATAGGTCCAGCAACTGATCACAGGGACCAATCGATGAAGATATCACCTTTCTTCAACACACACTACACAGGATTATCCCTTTGGAACGAACTAAGTCAGGCAAGCTTTTATCCTCCAACTCTCCAAGTTGTTGTTTAGCTTATACAACTAGCTCAGGGTATCCAACACGGATTCTTGGAGAAGGGGTGGTTTACAGGAATAAACCAACTTGATCACGAACTCAACATAGCGGTCAGGTGACAACCTGGTAATACTTCTGAGAAGATATTCAGAAAATCACGAACCATCGGTATGTTACTAAGCTCGAGAACAATCTTGCTTTTCAGGGCAAGATGATATGATCAAATGAGCGAGGACTTGACAAAATCCTAACTCATCAATCAAAGAGTGCACCAGGAAATAAGGACTAGGTAGCACAATCAATCTTAGAATGGTGATTCAATAACCAACATACTAAGAATAAGATTATTGTCCATTAACTACCAAGCAATGGGGTTGCTAGGAGTATTGAGTTCACACATCATGATTCACTTGTCGGCACTCCGGCTGCAACAACACGGAACCGAGGAATGAAAAAGGATGGCGAGAAGTATCACTATGTCAAGAATTCACAAAAGGTGGTGCAATTCTCATGAAATTCCTTTCATAAAGAAGGTAATACTTCAGGGTAGAGCAGACCAGAAGCTGGATTGTAACTTGATCTGTGGAACACAACTACTTTGACCCAATCCTAAATATGGATGAGGTACTGGAGTTTGTTTCTCCTATTCATTCTGAAATAGAATGGCTTGGCGGACCACAAGGGTAATAGGCATCGACGAACGAATGCACGCATACTCTTGACTATCAATTGATAGACGAGGGTCAGAAGACAACTAAAGAGGGACAACTCAAAGGAACATACGATTTTCTGAGTTGTGGATGCATGGTTTAGCATGTCGAACGAATTCCACATATTTCTTCCGGATAACCCATGCAGAAAGGTAGAACTGGCAGAGTCACAATGTAGAATCGAGAACCCATCGAGCACTCTGATTGTGATCTTTCGATCAGCGAGGAACATCTGCCATAAGCGGTTCATAGTATTTGGAAGAAAGGAATACCACGAACATCGAGGACTAATGCAAAGGTTAGTAATATCCTAAAGGAACTAGCAACACTATCAACATGAAGTAAGTAGAGTGAATCTCGGGTTCAAAACCCAAGGAGTAGAATACCTACTACTAAGTAGCATCACGGGATGCTTTCGAGAATGATGGCCAGAATCATCACACTGGGAACACAAATCATGGCTAAATTACTAGATGATCCCCTAAGCACTTAGGGTCATAATAATAATTCCAACATATATGTCGAGGTAATAATTACCTCAACACACCGATTAGTGTGGTTAATCTAGCCCAAAGGAACATCGAAGCGGGAGGAAGGAATTTGCAATTGCATCAGACTACTTAGAAACCTGGGATGACTCGGACAGCATAACGGCTGTAAATGCTCAGAAGAGATTTGAGACATTCACAAAAATGGTGGCATAACCACTCAGAAGCACAATATCAAGGTTTCGAGATCAACAATTAGCATATGGAAGTAGTAGGAACTGAACTGAGACTTAAATCCAACAATCTTATAAGTCTACGGATTAGTAACACGTGATCCTGATAGAAAGAAGAGATAGCCTAGTTCTTAATCCCCGTAGAAGAGAAGATGATGACTCAGATCAGAAGGCCATGAGGTATAAGGAGTAAAAAGAGCCTTACGTTCCATCCCACAATCAATTCCCTTACATAACTAAAGAATTTCTAGACTCAACTTCGACCAGTTTGGCTTGGTAATCCTACAGGCAGTCAAGCTCTGATACCAACGCTGTCAGGACCCCGACTCAATGCCACATCGACCTAGCATGTAACACCTCATATCACTTTGCGGCCTCACGCACGGTATTCCCACGGGTGTCGCCTTACCTTTGCCCGGGACCGTTTGCGCCTTTTGGCACACGTATATGACAGTGTCGCTAGCATCCATATGATAAGGAGCCCGGGCTGACATGGCTAGTCGTAAACCCAAAGTGGCACAGACTTACAGGGACAGGCATCCATGACCCAGCATCGAACGTGTCGGTCATCAGCGAGTGAATCCAGGCTGTAGGACTGGGCTAGCAGGACTCCGGTGAACCGGGCTGTAGCGGGCTAACAGGACTCCAGTATTCATCGCGTGACATTTCCTCGAAGGGACAGACACAGGAACGAAGAAGGACACATGCCGGCCAGCCTAAGTGTTCCGGAGCAGTAGCAAGCTACCATGGCTCGGTGGAAACACTAGGAGACATTTCCCGGTAAGAGAGGCTACTAAAGATAAACAACTAGATGGTCAGATCCCACACATACCAAGCATTTCAATAACATACACACAATATGCTCGATATGTGCAAATACAATATGGCATCACAACATGACTCTACGACTCAAGTATTTATTCAATAGGCTCCGAGGAGCGAGATATTACAAACATGGGTCTCATGACCCAACAATCAGAGCATACAAGTCAAAGCACAAGCGGAAGCTATCATGTCTGGGTACAGACATCTATAAATGAAAAAGGCTGAGAAGCCTGACTATCTACCAGATCCTGCCGAGGGCACAAGATCGTAGCTGAGGTTACAAGCTAAACGTCGAAGACCACGCGAACTACTAGTGAGACCGAAGTCTCTCTGCAAAACATAAAATAGGCAAACGTGAGTACAAATGTACCCAGCAAGACTTACATCAGAACTAACTACATATGCATCATTATCAACAAAGGGATGGTGGGGTTTAACTGCAGCAAGCCAGCTTTGACTCGGTGGCTATCCTGAACTACGACTGCAAGTAACTCTTTTTGAGGTGGCGCACACGAGTCCACATATTCACCATATCAATACACCACTATGGATCCGCTCTCGTTCCCCTACGAGAACGCCATCCATAGCACTCACGCTTATCTTGCGTATTTTAGAGTATCCACTTTCACTTGTCTATGAACTGATATAAGCAACCCAGAAGTCCTTTTCCGTGGACACGGCTATTCGAATAGATGATGTTAACCCTGTAGGGGTGTACTTCTTCACACACGCTCTCACCACTTACCGCCGTTTACACGACATGTACTCGGCAACCTTCAAGCGGAAGCCCAACGTGGGTGTTGGCCACGGCCTACCTAAACACTCAAGTCTCTAGTCCAGGTTTATCGCCTATTCGGGTTCCATCCATGAGGAGATCCCGCCGGAGTTTCGCTCACAGCCCCAAACGATGTGAATAGGGTTCCGCGACACCAAACGGGCGCCCGGTATACCCGGCCACGTGCCTACCGCATCACAGCCCACCCCTACGGTCAGCGCTGCGCACGGCCAGCATACTACAAACACCAGAAACTACTTGCAACTCCTGGACAGAGGACAAGGGTGATCAAGAAGCCGAGAGGGTCCATTGGTTTCGGGCCCAATGCGTGGTAGTAGCTGAATCATGGATCACAAACACAGAACTCAGTTCCTGAGGACGGCTGCAATGAGACAACCCACCATGTACTCCTACATGGCCTCTCACCGCTACCTTTACCAAAACGTGTTCACACACTTAGCTCACACACAGTAGGACATGTTCACACGCCTCTGATTCATCCCCGATGAATCAGACCTGACTCAACTCTAAGCAGTAGCAGGCATGACAAACAAACATGAATGAGTAGGCACAACAGGGCTCAAACAACTCCTACTCATGCTAGTGGGTTTCATCTAATTACTGTGGAATGACAGGTCATGCAGAGGATAAAGGGGTTCAGCTACCGCAGCAAGTAACAGATGAATCGATGTTGTCCTAATGCAGTAAAAGAGAGCAGGAGCGAGAGAGTGGGATTTTATCGGAATGAACAAGGGGGTTTTGCTTGTCTGGCACTTCTGAAGATAACATTGAGTCTTCATCAGTGTCAACGATCGCATTATCGGTATCACGTCTATCGAGAGGGGACAAATACCGGCAACACAGAAGGGAACACAATCAATGCAATGCACAATATGATGCATGATCATGACATGGCAAAATGAATGTGTTTTGGGCTAATGCATCTAAAACCAGATTAAATGAAGTTGGTTTGAATCCAAGATTCAAATTCAAACTCCATATGTGGTTATTTAAATGTCATTCACTTCATTTGCCCTAAACAGTAGTCATAAGTTGTTCTAACATGCATGTAAATGGTACAGATGGATTCCTTGAATTTTTCTGATAATTTTTCATATATAAATTATTTAATTTGGAGTTACGGTTAATTTTCTATGATTTATTGAAGTTTAGGGCATTTTCTGAAATTATTAAATCATTTAAGATTTATTTAAATTCCAGAAAGGAATTATTGCGTCAGCATGACCTCATAGTGACGTCAGCAGGTCAACGGGCGCCGTCCAGGTCAAACTGACCTGTGGGCCCTGCGTGTCAGTGTCTAGACTAACTAACCTAATTAAAATTAACCCTAACTAACTTAGTTAGCCGGGCAGGGCCCGCATGTCAGTGAGTCAGTGGCTTAACTAAAATAGTTATTAAATTAACCCAAAGTTAGCAAGGGACGGGCCCACACTCGGTGACCCAGGGGGGTCAAATCCCTGGTCAACCGGGCTAATCCACCGGTGTCTAACCGCCGGCAACGACCAGACGCGGCGGTGGCTCGCCGGAATGGCTGCTCCAGCGCCCATTTGACGCGCGGAGGGGTTCTACAGGGAGCTCGAGCTCGTGCGCATCCAATGGAGCAAGCCAGAGGAGCTGGGGTGGCCTGAGTCGACGGCGGCGAGCTCCAAGGCGGCGGCCGGAGTTCGGGCACCTGCGGGTTTGGCGTTGTGGTGCTCGGGAGGGAAAGCTGGTGGGTTCTACGTGCTCCTAGTGAGGTTTGGAGCACGGTGGTGTGCCCGGCTTTGAGCCACGATGGCTCTGGCCATGACGGTGACGAGGCACGACGGCGGCGAGCTCTCGGGTCCGGCGGAAGCAATGGCTAGAGCGGCCAAACGACATGGGAAGAAGAGGGGAACGGTTCAGCGGCTCACCGCGAGTCCAACGAGCGCAAGGGCGAGGCCGGGGACGCTCTGTGGGCGGCGAATCAAGCGACGACGGCCATCGGTGCAGAGGAAGAAGATGGCGTCGGTGACGGTGCTCCAGGGCGTCCGGCGTCTTGTGGCTCCGTCGTAGGGACGGGGACGTCACGGCGGAGCTCAGGGGCGCGTCGGAGAGGCGAGGGAGGACCTGTGGCCGCGGTGGTTCTAGTCGGCGGCGATGGCTGTGTTCGGGTTCGGGCGAGAGAGAGGGAGCAGAGGGGCGGGGCCTCGAGGAAGAGTGAGAGGGGTCCGAGGGGGTGGCGTGGCGCACCTAGCAACGTCCAGGAGCAAGCGGCAAGCATGAGGTGGCCGGCGCGTGCGCGCGCGCGTCGGGCACACGCCCTCCTGCCTACTGGCAGGAGGTTGAAGACGGTGGCGGCTGCGGTGGGCTGGGCCGCATAGTGCTGGACCAGCACAGGAGCTGGGCCGGCTCTGGTGGGCTGCACGGGTGAGGCCAGGTAACTTCCTTCTCTCTCTCTCTTTTATTTCTATTTCAGTTCTGTTTTCTTTTATTTAATCTGTTTTGCCACTGTTTTGAATTTAAAAATAATTCAAACAATGCCAAAAACTCCTCTGAAAATATTTATGCTGCTTAATGGACTTTTCCAAAAGCACATAAAATGTTTCAGGGTATTTGGAAATATATTCTATACAAGTTATGAATATAGTTCCAAATGCAAATAAAGTAATTATTTAAATTCAGTGCTCAAAATATTCCTCAAAAATGTTCATTATTTTTGGTTTGGTGCAAAACCCTTGCCAAAATATAACCAACATTATTTAAGGCCATTATGAAAACATTGAATGCATTTACCAGGGTTCTTTGCCCCTCTTTTATTTAAGTTTTGAGGCTTCCAATTTCCCTCAGTTCAAATTTCAGAATTTAAACATGATGCACACATGAAGCTAGCCTAGAGCATTACCAGAAGCTAGGGATGTGACAACTCACCCCCACTAAACAAGAATCTCGTCTCGAGATTCAAGCGTAGGGTAAGGTGAAGGGTAACGCAGACTAGTATAATCTTCACGATCCAGGTTGCACTTCAAATGAACGTTGATTTGAACACCATCTTTGTCTTGTCGTCTTGCTCTGAGAACTTCAGCTAATCATGACAAGAAGAGGAAAGGAAAACTCTAGAAGGATCGGTCTTCTCGAAGGTCGAACAACTTAGGATTAACTCACGGAATGAGACTTAGAACCATCTCTCGGGTTGAGACACGAGTTACACATCAAGAGGGGTGGAAAGAGACGGATGACGAAGGTGCACTAGGTAGACAATAATTTCACGCTTAAGAAGGTGGTAAACAATTGTCAACGTAGCGAGGAGTTGAGTTGCCATGATACCATAACGATACACCTTAGGGAAGGTGACTCGTAGAGATATCCCTTTAAGTGGCAAAAAGAATTACTTTTGATTCAGAGATCATTGAAACTCTTTAAACCAGCCTAAGACAATTCTCGAGCGATCGTTTGGAGGGGGTCGGTAGAATGGCAAACTCAAACTTGGATGATGTGGATTACCTTGTTGAAGACAACGTAATGGATGAATTTGCTTATCACCGGAAATGGAAGAGACCCATGGTAGAATGGCACATTGGCGGTGCAAGCTGGGAACAAAATGCAAATGATGGGAATGATTCTGGTAACTGGGGAAGAACCCAACAATAGAGAGTGAATTCACTGTTTGAGAAGGTCATAGCATTGCCGAGGGAACTGAGAGCAATCCCAGCTAGTGCCGATGATAACACGTAGCGCTTGTGCATGCTCTCAAGAACTTGAGCATTTCCACATTCATCAAGGTTTTATCAACAACCGCGTCAAGGGTGCTGACAACACAACATACTACCATGATGAATAGCGATGGACGATGCAGATGCGAAGGAGGATAACACTTTCTCATATTTCACCTTAGCGAGGCCAAGCAAATAAAATCTGGATGATCGACCGAGAGACATTTAGCACTCCGCTTCTAATGTTCTCCTTGATGTGCTAGTGTATCCCATTCATAGATATGGTTTGATAACTAGAACATCAAGTAAAAGGTCGGACTTCGGGAGCAATAGAATCCATAAGGAACAGTTACGGAGGTAAATCCTACGAAATCCTTATGGGGAGGTGGCCAACTTCATCAATCAAGATATTATAATAACAGGTTTTCCGGCTGGGTGTGTTGGCCACGACATCCACTTTACCGGTTATCGCGCGACCAATATTATAATTCTTGGGAAATATTCCAACCATCATATCTTCCTGAGATTCAGATCTGGTTGGTGTCAGGATATTCCAGACTCATCGAGTCTAGGAAGAAAAACGGAAGTTTGCAACACAATTCGACAAGATAACGTTGCGAGATTCTCGGGAAATGAACTACGATAGCAAACTCCAAAACATGAGCTGGTTCTGCTACAAACATGTGAACACGTTGTCCAAGACAAGCATGACCACAAAGTAGTCTTATAATAAAACACTACCGAGTTCAGGAGGGGGAACCATCAACGAGGGTATCGAAGTCCTTACATAATTCCGGATTAGCTCTTATGAAGGAACTCCTTCTCCTTGAACAAATCAATCAGTGGCTTGGTGTGCTAGGGGTACATATAGATTGAAGGTTGCAAGTCTTCAAACCACAGAATTCTTCGCACGTGTGCATGACTGATTTGGGATGATTCCAAAGGAAACAACATTGACTTTCTCGAATCCACGGCGGCAACTTGCATCAGATGCACATGAATTAAAGGAAGTCACTACCTTTATCCAAACATATGCTTCATGAGCTAGCATGAACAAATGCTTTCAAAAGTTTCCAACACTAGCTTAATGTTCAACAAAATCATGAAGGAGATAAGGATGTTGTCAATGGGCTCAACAACAATTCATCTAGGTTTCCTTTTAAAAGGAATTCCATAGTTAAGTGAACACGGTGATAGTATTGGTCAGACCAAAGATGTAATGGTGTATGCTCGAGGGATCAACCACGAATAAGACAACATTACGAGCATCGTTGGTACTGGTTTGACTTGACGATGGCCCACACTCAAATCAAAGGATTGATAAAACAATAGGTCCAGCAACTGATCACAGGGACCAATCGATGAAGATATCACCTTTCTTCAACACACACTACACAGGATTATCCCTTTGGAACGAACTAAGTCAGGCAAGCTTTTATCCTCCAACTCTCCAAGTTGTTGTTTAGCTTATACAACTAGCTCAGGGTATCCAACACGGATTCTTGGAGAAGGGGTGGTTTACAGGAATAAACCAACTTGATCACGAACTCAACATAGCGGTCAGGTGACAACCTGGTAATACTTCTGAGAAGATATTCAGAAAATCACGAACCATCGGTATGTTACTAAGCTCGAGAACAATCTTGCTTTTCAGGGCAAGATGATATGATCAAATGAGCGAGGACTTGACAAAATCCTAACTCATCAATCAAAGAGTGCACCAGGAAATAAGGACTAGGTAGCACAATCAATCTTAGAATGGTGATTCAATAACCAACATACTAAGAATAAGATTATTGTCCATTAACTACCAAGCAATGGGGTTGCTAGGAGTATTGAGTTCACACATCATGATTCACTTGTCGGCACTCCGGCTGCAACAACACGGAACCGAGGAATGAAAAAGGATGGCGAGAAGTATCACTATGTCAAGAATTCACAAAAGGTGGTGCAATTCTCATGAAATTCCTGTCATAAAGAAGGTAATACTTCAGGGTAGAGCAGACCAGAAGCTGGATTGTAACTTGATCTGTGGAACACAACTACTTTGACCCAATCCTAAATATGGATGAGGTACTGGAGTTTGTTTCTCCTATTCATTCTGAAATAGAATGGCTTGGCGGACCACAAGGGTAATAGGCATCGACGAACGAATGCACGCATACTCTTGACTATCAATTGATAGATGAGGGTCAGAAGACAACTAAAGAGGGACAACTCAAAGGAACATACGATTTTCTGAGTTGTGGATGCATGGTTTAGCATGTCGAACGAATTCCACATATTTCTTCCGGATAACCCATGCAGAAAGGTAGAACTGGCAGAGTCACAATGTAGAATCGAGAACCCATCGAGAGCACTCTGATTGTGATCTTTCGATCAGCGAGGAACATCTGCCATAAGCGGTTCATAGTATTTGGAAGAAAGGAATACCACGAACATCGAGGACTAATGCAAAGGTTACTAATATCCTAAAGGAACTAGCAACACTATCAACATGAAGTAAGTAGAGTGAATCTCGGGTTCAAAACCCAAGGAGTAGAATACCTACTACTAAGTAGCATCACGGGATGCTTTCGAGAATGATGGCCAGAATCATCACACTGGGAACACAAATCATGGCTAAATTACTAGATGATCCCCTAAGCACTTAGGGTCATAATAATAATTCCAACATATATGTCGAGGTAATAATTACCTCAACACACCGGTTAGTGTGGTTAATCTGGCCCAAAGGAACATCGAAGCGGGAGGAAGGAATTTGCAATTGCATCAGACTACTTAGAAACCTGGGATGACTCGGACAGCATAACGGCTGTAAATGCTCAGAAGAGATTTGAGACATTCACAAAAATGGTGGCATAACCACTCAGAAGCACAATATCAAGGTTTCGAGATCAACAATTAGCATATGGAAGTAGTAGGAACTGAACTGAGACTTAAATCCAACAATCTTATAAGTCTACGGATTAGTAACACGTGATCCTGATAGAAAGAAGAGATAGCCTAGTTCTTAATCCCCGTAGAAGAGAAGATGATGACTCAGATCAGAAGGCCATGAGGTATAAGGAGTAAAAAGAGCCTTACGTTCCATCCCACAATCAATTCCCTTACATAACTAAAGAATTTCTAGACTCAACTTCGACCAGTTTGGCTTGGTAATCCTACAGGCAGTCAAGCTCTGATACCAACGCTGTCAGGACCCCGACTCAATGCCACATCGACCTAGCATGTAACACCTCATATCACTTTGCGGCCTCACGCACGGTATTCCCACGGGTGTCGCCTTACCTTTGCCCGGGACCGTTTGCGCCTTTTGGCACACGTATATGACAGTGTCGCTAGCATCCATATGATAAGGAGCCCGGGCTGACATGGCTAGTCGTAAACCCAAAGTGGCACAGACTTACAGGGACAGGCATCCATGACCCAGCATCGAACGTGTCGGTCATCAGCGAGTGAATCCAGGCTGTAGCACTGGGCTAGCAGGACTCCGGTGAACCGGGCTGTAGCGGGCTAACAGGACTCCGGTATTCATCGCGTGACATTTCCCCGAAGGGACAGACACAGGAACGAAGGAGGACACATGCCGGCCAGCCTAAGTGTTCCGGAGCAGTAGCAAGCTACCAAGGCTCAATGGAAACACTAGGAGACATTTCCCGGTAAGAGAGGCTACTAAAGATAAACAACTAGATGGTCAGATCCCACACATACCAAGCATTTCAATAACATACACACAATATGCTCGATATGTGCAAATACAACATGGCATCACAACATGACTCTACGACTCAAGTATTTAATCAATAGGCTCCGAGGAGCGAGATATTACAAACATGGGTCTCATGACCCAACACTCAGAGCATACAAGTCAAAGCACAAGCGGAAGCTATCATGTCTGGGTACAGACATCTATAAATGAAAAAGGCTAAGAAGCCTGACTATCTACCAGATCCTGCCGAGGGCACAAGATCGTAGCTGAGGTAACAAGCTAAACGTCGAAGTCCACGCAGAACTACTAGTGAGACCGAAGTCTCTCTACAAAAACATAAAATAGGCAAACGTGAGTACAAATGTACCCAGCAAGACTTACATCAGAACTAACTACATATGCATCATTATCAACAAAGGGGTGGTGGGGTTTAACTGCAGCAAGACCGCTTTGACTCAGTGGCTATCCTAAGCTACGACTGCAAGTAACTCTTTTGAAGTGGCGCACACGAGTCCACATATTCACCATATCAATACACCACTATGGATCCGCTCTCGTTCCCCTACGAGAACGCCATCCATAGCACTCACGCTTATCTTGCGTATTTTAGAGTATCCACTTTCACTTGTCTATGAACTGATATAAGCAACCCAGAAGTCCTTTTCCGCGGACACGGCTATTCAAATAGATGATGTTAACCCTGCAGGGGTGTACTTCTTCATACATGTTTCCACCACTTAGCGTCTGCACACGACATGTGCTCGGCAGACTTCAAGCGAAAGCCGACGTGGGTGTAGACTACGACCTACCTAAACACTCAAGTCTCTAGTCCAGGTTTATCGCCTATTCGGGTTCCATCCATGAGGAGATCCGGCCGGAGTTTCGCTCACAGCCCCAAACGATGTGAACAGGGTTCCCGAGATACCAAATGGGCATCCGGTACACCGTGCCACGTACCTACCGCATCACAGCCCACCCCTACGGTCAGCGCTGTCCACGGCCTCCAGTAAGCTACAAACACCAGAAACTACTTGCAACTCCTGGACAGAGGACTAGGGTGAATAAGAAGTCGAGCGGGGTCATATTTCAGGGCCCAATGCATGGTAGTAGCTGAATCATGGATCACAAACACAGAACTCAGTTCCTAAGGACGGCTTCAATGAGACAACCCACCATGTACTCCTACATGGCCTCTCACCGACACCTTTTACCAAATCGTGTTCACACACTTAGCTCACACATAGTAGGACATGTTCACACACCTCTGATTCATCCTCGATGAATCAGACCTGACTCAACTCTAAGCAGTAGCAGGCATGACAAACAAGCATGAATGAGTAGGCACATCAGGGCTCAAACAACTCCTACTCATGCTAGTGGGTTTTATCTATTTACTGTGGCAATGACAGGTCATGCAAAGGATAAAGGGGTTCAGCTACCGCAGCAAGTAACAGATGAATCGGTGTTGTCCTAATGCAGTAAAAGAGAGCAGGAGCGAGAGAGTAGGATTGTATCGGAATGAACAAGGGGGTTTTGCTTGCCTGGCACTTCTGAAGATAACATTGAGTCTTCATCAGTGTCAACGATCACATCATCGGTATCACGTCTATCGAGAGGGGACAAATACCGGCAACACAGAAGGGAACACAATCAATGCAATGCACAATATGATGCATGATCATGACATGGCAAAATGAATGTGTTTTGGGCTAATGCATCTAAAACCAGATTAAATGAAGTTGGTTTGAATCCAAGATTCAAATTCAAACTCCATATGTGGTTATTTAAATGTCATTCACTTCATTTGCCCTAAACAGTAGTGATAAGTTGTTCTAACATGCATGTAAATGGTACAGATGGATTCCTTGAATTTTTCTGATAATTTTTCATATATAAATTATTTAATTTGGAGTTACGGTTAATTTTCTATGATTTATTGAAGTTTAGGGCATTTTCTGAAATTATTAAATCATTTAAGATTTATTTAAATTCCAGAAAGGAATTATTGCGTCAGCATGACCTCATAGTGACGTCAGCAGGTCAACAGGCGCCGTCCAGGTCAAACTGACCTGTGGGCCCTGCGTGTCAGTGTCTGGACTAACTAACCTAATTAAAATTAACCCTAACTAACTTAGTTAGCCGGGCGGGGCCCGCATGTCAGTGACTCAGTGGCTTAACTAAAATAGTTATTAAATTAACCCAAAGTTAGCAGGGGACGGGCCCACACGTCGGTGACCCAGGGGGGTCAAATCCCTGGTCAACCGGGCTAATCCACCGGCGTCTAACCGTCGGCAACGACCAGACGCGGCGGTGGCTCGCCGGAATGGCTGCTCCGGCGCCCATTCGACGCGCGGAGGGGTTCTACAGGGAGCTCGAGCTCGTGCGCATCCAATTGAGCAAGCGAGAGGAGCTGGGGTGGCCTGAGTCGACGGCGGCGAGCTCCAAGGCGGCGGCCGGAGTTCGGGCACCTGCGGGTTTGGCGTTGTGGTGCTCGGGAGGGGAAGCTGGTGGGTTCTACGTGCTCCTAGTGAGGTTTGGAGCACGGTGGTGTGCCCGGCTTTGAGCCACGATGGCTCTGGCCACGACGGTGACGAGGCACGACGGCGGCGAGCTCTCGGGTCCGGCGGAAGCAATGGCTAGAGCGGCCAAACGACATGGGAAGAAGAGGGGAACGGTTCAGCGGCTCACCGCGAGTCCAACGAGCGCAAGGGCGAGGCCGGGGACGCTCTGTGGGCGGCGAATCAAGCGACGACGGCCGTCGGTGCAGAGGAAGAAGATGGCGTCGGTGACGGTGCTCCAGGGCGTCCGGCGTCTTGTGGCTCCGTGGTAGGGACGGGGACGTCACGGCGGAGCTCGGGGGCGCGTCGGAGAGGCGAGGGAGGACCTGTGGCCGCGGTGGTTCTAGTCGGCGGCGATGGCTGCGTTCGGGTTCGGGCGAGAGAGAGGGAGCAGAGGGGCGGGGCCTCGAGGAAGAGTGAGAGGGGTCCGAGGGGGTGGCGTGGCGCACCTAGCGACGTCCAGGAGCAAGCGGCAAGCATGAGGTGGCCGGCGCGTGCGTGCGCGCGTCGGGCACACGCCCTCCTGCCTACTGGCAGGAGGTTGAAGACGGTGGCGGCTGCGGTGGGCTGGGCCGCACAGTGCTGGACCAGCACAGGAGCTGGGCCGACTCTGGTGGGCTGCACGGGTGAGGCCAGGTAACTTCCTTCTCTCTCTCTCTTTTATTTCTATTTCAGTTCTGTTTTCTTTTATTTAATCTGTTTTGCCACTGTTTTGAATTTAAAAATAATTCAAACAATGCCAAAAACTCCTCTGAAAATATTTATGCTGCTTAATGGACTTTTCCAAAAGCACATAAAATGTTTCAGGGTATTTGGAAATATATTCTATACAAGTTATGAATATAGTTCCAAATGCAAATAAAGTAATGATTTAAATTCAGTGCTCAAAATATTCCTCAAAAATGTTCATTATTTTTGGTTTGGTGCAAAACCCTTGCCAAAATATAACCAACATTATTTAAGGCCATTATGAAAACATTGAATGCATTTACCAGGGTTCTTTGCCCCTCTTTTATTTAAGTTTTGAGGCTTCCAATTTCCCTCAGTTCAAATTTCAGAATTTAAACATGATGCACACATGAAGCTAGCCTAGAGCATTACCAGAAGCTAGGGATGTGACACCTACCACTCCAGACATGGCTGGAGAAGGTTGAGGTTGGGAGTGTGGACTTGGGCACTGGAGCTCGAGTGGGCAAGAATGGATAGGCAAAGGAGGAAGAAGGCGTAGGAGAAAAGGTGGATCTTTATCCCCTTATATAGGTGGACGCAGCTACATGTCCCCACCAGCCTGATAAAACTCGCTTATCTCCAAGCGCCGTAATCGATGGCGCGGTTGGGTTGCCCACGCCCGTATTGATGAGAATCACGGAATAAGGGGACACGATCTCTGCTTTAACAAGAGGTGCCAAGGAAACCGCCTCGCATAACGCGTTGAGATGGGACAGTAAAATGGTTCGAATAAAAGCTTGGCCGTGGTGTGATTTCACACTACGGAATACGTCAGTAGATTAGATTTGTGTAAATATTATTCTATCTATGGCAATATGTGGAAACTTATTTTTCAGAGCCGGACACTATCTTTCTGTTCAAAATCTTCTATGAAGTACTTGGAGGAGGAACCCACCTTGCAATGCCGAAGACAATATGCGCTCTGAACTTTTCATCATTGAAGCCTGGTTCAGGGGCTACTGAGGGAGTGCTGGATTAGGGGGTGTCCGGATGGCCGGACTATACCTTCAGCCGGACTCCTGGACTATGAAGATACAAGATTGAAGACTCTGTCCCGCGTCCGACAGGGACTTTCCTTGGCGTGGAAGGCAAGCTTGGCGATACGGATATGAAGATCCCCTACCATTGTAGCCGACTCTATGTAACCCTAACCCTATCCGGTGTCTATATAAACCGGAGGGTTTTAGTACGTAGGACAACATACACATCAACAATCATACCATCGGCCAGCTTCTAGGGTTTAGCCTCCTCGATCTCGTGGTAGATCTACTCTTGTACTACCCATATCATCAATATTAATCAAGCAGGACGTAGGGTTTTACCTCCATCGAGAGGTCCCTGACCTGGGTAAAACTTCGTGTCCCTTGTCTCCTGTTACCATCCGGCCTAGACGCACAGTTCGGGACCCCCTACCCGAGATCCGCCGGTTTTGACACCGACAGCGGGGTCGGTCAAATGGAGCGAGAAGAAATGGCGGAACAAGGACACAGTGGTAATAATGCCCACCATGGCCTTGTAGATGAAGGCAAAGACGACGAGGAGAAGAATAGATTGGGGATCCAAGTGTAGCGCGTGGACTTGGAATTGCGAGATTATAGCGTTGAAGAAATCGGAAAAGGGGGGAATCAAGCCTGCCAGGAAGGTTTGGAGATGACTGGGGATCTTAGTGGCCGCCATGTCAACCATGGCACGGGAAGCAAGCCAGGCCACCGTCACGTTCCACTCATTGGAACCGGCGGTGAGTGCCAGGCCGGCCGCATCTCCTGGTTAACCACCATCGACCGCTCGAGGGCGGGCTCGAAGGCCGGCGGAGATTCGGTCGGAGCGCATCTCTTCACTTTCTTCTTATCTGCTAGCCTCGGCGCCACGACGACTAAGGGGAGAGCTGAGAACATGGAGGGGCCAAGAAAGCTCGCAGCAAGCAATCAAGATGGAGATGAGCCGGTGGCAGCGGCCACCAAGCCCGGCGAATATCGATGCTGCATGGGGAAGTGGGGGCGCCCATGTCCCGTCAATCGTCACGTGTCAATCAAGGCCGCAGGCGGTTGGGGCCCGTGGTGCTCCGCACTTGCCCTTTGGCTTTGCCTTGAAGCCAAGCCCAGTGCGGCTTGGGCCCTGGGGCTACTGTCGGCGTCCTGGGAACGGTGGTACCCAGACTTGCCTGCCCGTGGCTCATGGGGTGGCTCCGTTAGCATCCCGGTATGGCCTAGTTTTGGCAGCAACAACACAAGACCCCTCGCAAGGCGAATGCCACCAAAGCCTCCCTTGGGAGCAGCCTCACTAAGCTGGTTCCCGGGAAGCGGAGATATCAAGGCAAGGTGCACCTCGCGACGTTCACATGATGTGAGCTGTGACGACTAAGGCCAGGCGGGCACCAGCGGGCACAGCGTACCAGTTTCCCCTTTGGTGCCAAGGGGGCAAGCGCAGGCGCAGAGTCCTGAGGAATTAGGCAAAGGTTTCCATATTGGTGCAACAAGACCAAGACCGCCAGGAGGACAAGACGGAGGTCATCGCAGAGCCCACTACAGTGTCACCAGCAGAGCCTTTGCAGGCGAAGACTACTTTTGTCAGGATAACCTGTACTAGTTGTCTCCCTTTGAATTTGGCCTTGGTGGAATGGATCCGGTCCAAGATGAGATGAGCCTTTCATATCTCGATGAGCCAATCCCTGGCTACGATGATGGCTAGCCCTATTTATAGAGGCCCGAGTCCTCTCCCCAAATATTAGGCGTGAAGGGATCCCACGACGGCCAATTTAAAGGGGGACATCTAGTACAAGCTATCCTGACAAAAGATGGTCTTCGCCTGCCAAACGCTCTGGTGATGACGCCATCTTGGGCTCCACGATAACCTCCATCCTGCCGTCCTGCTGGTCTTGGTCTCGTTGCACTGATACGGAAACCTTTGCTTGACACCTCGGGACACCGCACCTACGCTTGCCTCATTAGCACCAAAGAGGAAACGAGGACACAGCGCGCGCTGGCGCCTGCCTGGTGCCCTCCTGGCCTTGGTCGTCATGGCTTGCATCATAGGAACCTCTCGAGGTGACCCTTTCCTTGATCTCTCCGCCCCTCGCGAGCCAACATGGTGAGGCCGTCCCCGAGGAGATCTTGCATCGTCTGCCTCGTGAGGCTTGGCCCCTCGCGAGGGTCTTGAGTGTTTGCTGGTGAAGATGGTCCGTACAGGGCCGTTGGTGGGGCCATGCCGTGGGCTGCAGGTAGGCAAGTGTGGGGACCCCCGTTCCCAGGACACCGCCAGTAGCCCCCCGGCCCAAGGCGTGCTCGGACTTAGCTTCGAGGCGAAGCCAAAGGGCAAGTGTGGAGCGCCATGGGCCCCAACAGCCTGCGACCTCATTTGACGCCTCGCTGTCAATTGGACGTGGGCGTCTCCGCTTCCCCACACAGCCTTGATATCCGCCTGGCTAGGCGGCTAGCGTAGCTTACACAGTGTAATGCCCACGATGTGGCTATATCTCCCACATGTCGAGGCACGGCATAGAGGCATAACCGCATGGTAGTTTTGTCGCAAGAGGGGTAATCTTCACACAATCCCATGTACTAAATAAGAGAGGGATAAGGAGTTGGCTTACAATCGCCACTTCACGCAAATAACAAGTTAAACATACATCATCCAGAGTACAATCAAGGTCCGACTACGGAACCAAAATAAAAGAAGACAACCCCAAATGCTAGATCCCCGATCGTCCCAAATGGGCTCCACTATTGATCATCAGGAAACGAAATATAGTAACGACCAAGAGCTTCGTTCAACTCCCACTTGATCTCGGTTGCGTCACCTCCAATGGTATCATCGGTACCTGCAATTGTTTGGAAGTATACGTCAGTCACGAGGACTCAGCAATCTCACACCCGCGAGATCAAGACTATTTAAATTTATGGGTAGGATCAGGTAGTGAGGTGGAGCTGCAGCAAACGCTAAGAAAATATGGTGGCTAACATACGCAAATAAGAGCGAGAAGAGAAGCAACGCAAAGGTCGAGAAGCTAGAAGTGATCAAGAAGTGATCCTGAAACTACTTACGTTCAAACATAACTCAAACCATGTTCACTTCCCGGACTCCGACGAAAAGAGATCATCACGGCTACGCACTCGGTTGATTCATTTTAATTAAGTCAAGTGTCAAGTTCTCTACACTCGGATATTAACAAATTCCCATCTGCCACATAACCGCGGGCACGACTCTCGAAAGTTTATACCCTGCAGGGGTGTCCCAACTTAGCCCATTACAAGCTCTCACGATCAACGAAGGATATTCCTTCTCCCGAAAAGACCCGATCAGTCTCAGAATCCCGGCTACAAGACATTTCGACAATGGTAAAACCAGACCAGCAAAGCCGACAAATCCCGATAGGACCTACACATATCTCGTTCTCAGGGCACACCGGCTGGGCAAGACATCGGGTTGGCATAGACACTGGTTGCCCAGGGGGCGCCGGACATTGGCCATGTTGGAATAACACTCAGAGGAGCACTGGCCCGAGGGTTTAAAATAAAGATGACCCTTGAGTCTGCAGAACCCAAGGGAAAAAGGCTTAGGTGGAAAATGCTAAAACTAAGGTTGGGCCTTGCTGGAGGAGTTTCATTCAAGGCGAACTGTCAAGGGGTCCCATAACCCCAACCGCGTAAGGAACGCAAAATCAGGGATCATAACAGCGGTATGATGGTAACTAAGGCAGCAAGAGTGGAACAAAACACCAGGCATAAGGCCGAGCCTTCCACCCTTTACCAAGTATATTGATGCATTAATTAGATAAGAGATAATGTGATATCCCAACATATCCGTGTTCCAACATGGAACAAACTTCAATTTCACCTGCATTTAACAATGCTATAAGAGGGGCTGAGCAAAAGCGGTAACATAGCCAAACAATGATTTGCTAGGAAGGTGGGTTAGAGGCTTGACATGGCAATATGGGAGGCATGACATAACAAGTGGCAGGAAGCACGACAAAGCGATAGAACGAACAACTAGCAAGCAAAGATAGAAGTGATATCGAGGGTATGGTCATCTTGCCTGAGATCCTGCAAGCAAGAAGAACGATTCCATGAAGAAGACGAACCAACATAGTCAAACGGATCCTCAAAAACGCGAAGTTACCAGAACTAACAAGAAGAAGCAACACCGAAAAGGATCAAACAACATGGTAAACCAACAAGCATTAACTTAGCATGACGCACAACCAAGTATGATGCATGTCTGGTTTAAAGAGGCATGGCATATTGCAACAAAGAATACTACAAATTAAGTGGAGCTCAACATGCAACGAGTTGAATATTGACAAAACCCCACATTTAATTATTTAGTTCTCTCCCGTATATGTACCCAACAATATTAAATGTTGTTAAACAAGGCAAGAGGTGAAACATAAGTAAACTACACGTTTAGGCATTTTAAATGAGGCCGGAACAACAAACAACAACTCCAAAAAATTCCCACATGTTATTTAGCAATTTAATGCAAACAACAATTTAAACATTCTTGATGTTGTTATCATGATGCGGTTGACATTTGCAAGTTTTATGAAATATTTATGAAAATTTTGATAAGGGCATGTTATGAAGCATTTGTCATCACGGCGAAAATGAAAGGGGTGCCACGGCAACGAATCCGAAAATGATGCCATGGCAACATATCAGTTCCGGTAGCTCATGGAGATACCGGTGTAAAAGGAAATGTGACGGGAGCGTGTCATGCAAGGATGGTGGGGTTCTCCCGGATACCGGGTGTCCCATGACGGTGGTAAGGAAACGAGGAACGTGAAAGGATCAATTCGTACATGGTGCAGACATGGGCATCTCATACAACACATCACATGCATACGGTCCACGGCGTCATACCGGCAGTTATACCTTCCAAGGGTGCATTTTCAAAGTGGGTCGAGTTCGTTGAGGGAAGTAGTCACTCTCGCGACGTAGTGGAAGTAGTGGTACACATTTGTTTTAGAGAGTTACTTGATGAAACCAACGTCTTCGGGGCGTCAGTAGTTGTACACTTGGTTTTGTCGGATCCACGGCAACGGTAGAGGTATAGACATTCTCGGGGTACTTGTCGATCTGGTCTTGGTGTAGATGTACTTGGCAACTGTAGTGGTACTCGATGTCTTGTCGAACCCAAGCGACGATAGTCATACATGGCGTGTTGTGAAAGTAGTTGTACTCGCGGTCTTCAGCGATGGTAGTCGTACACACATCGATGAGGTACTTGACATTTCGGTCGGTAGTCGTTCGAGCGTTCGTGTGGTCTTGTCGATGGGGTACTTGGCGCTTGTGGTCCCACTCCGAGGTCATAGTCGTGTAGTCGAAGTAGACGAAAACGGATCTCGTTGGGGACTAGGCGCATCTATAGGATCGAGAAGAGGTGTCTAGAGGGGGGTGAATGGACTCTTAGCAACAAATGTTGCAGTTTTTAATTTCTTTAAGTTGAAGTGGAGTTTTGGCACAAGTTTGAACATTCACAATACATATCAAGCAAGCATGTCAAGAGTATATGAGCAGCGAAAAGTAAATCATGCAAGTTGCAAGAATGTAAAGGGATGGGATTAGAATGTGCAAACGCAAATGGAGACACGAAAATTTTTGGCGTGGTTCTGATAGGTGGTGCTATCGTACATCCACGTTGATGGAGACTTCAACCCACGAAGGGTAACGGTTGGGCGAGTCCACGGAGGGCTCCACACACGAAGGGTCCATGAAGAAGAAACCTTGTCTATCCCACCATGGCCGTCGCCCACGAAGGACTTGCCTCACTAGGGTAGATCTTCACGAAGTAGGCGATATCCTTGCCGTACAAACTCCTTGGTTCAACTGCACAATCTTGACGGAGGCTCCCAAGTGACACCTAATCAATCTAGGAGACACCACTCTCCATGAGGTAGCAAATGGTGTGTTGATGATGAAATCCTTGCTCTTGTTCTTCAAATGATACTATCCCCAACACTCAACTCTTTCTCATAGGATAGGATTTGGTGGAAAGATGACTTGAGTGGAAAGCAACTTGGGGAAGGCTAGAGATCAAGATTTATGCAGTTGGAATGAAGTATCTTGACCTCAACACAAGTGTAGGTGGTTCTCTCTCAGAAAATGTATGTTGGAAATGTAGACATGTTCTGATGGATCTCTCCATCAATGAAGAGTGGGTGGAGGGGGTATATATATGTCAGGACCCCGATTCTATGTCACACCGATCTTGCCTGTAACACCTCATATCACATTGCGGCCTCATGCATCGTATCCCCACGGGTGTCTCCTTACCATGGCCCGAGACCGTTTGCGCCTTTTGGCTCACGTATATGATAGTGTCGCTAGCATCCATATGACAGAGAACCCGGGCCGACATGACTAGTTGTGAACCCAAAGTGGCACTAACTTACGGGGACAGACATACATGAATCAACATCGAGCATGTTGGTCAGCAGCGTGTGAATCCGGGCTATAGCACTGGGCTAATAGGACTTCGGGAACCCGGGATGTAGCAGGCTAGGCAGGAATCCGGATGTCATCGCGTGACATTTCCCCGAAGGGACAGACATAGGAACAAAGTGAATCACATGCCGGCCAGTCAAGTGTTCCGGAGTAGTAGTGCTGGGCTAGCAGGACTCCGGTGAACCGGGCTGTAGCGGACTACTATGGCTCATGGAAGCACAAGACTACATTTCCCCATAAGAGAGGCTACCAAGGATGAACAACTAGGTTGTCGGATCCCACACATACCAAGCATTTCAATCATACACACAATATGCTCGGTATGTGTAAATACAACATGGCATCACAACATAACTCTACGACTCAAGGTATTTATTCATTAGGCTCTGAGGAGCGAGATATTACAAACATTGGTCTCATGACCCAACATTCAGAGCATACAAGTCAAAGCACACGCGGGAGCTTAACATGTCTGAGTACAGACATCTACAAATGAAAAAGGCTGAGAAGCCTGACTATCTACAAGATCCTGTCGAGGGCACAAGATTGTAGCTGAGGTAACAAGCTAAACATCGAAGTCCACGCGGAACTACTAGTGAGACTGAAGTCTCTCTTCAAAAACATAAAATAGGCAAATGTGAGTACAAATGTACCCAGCAAGACTTACATCAGAACTAGCTACATATGCATCAGTATCAACAAAGGGTGTGGTGGAGTTTGACTGCAGCAAGCCACCTTTGACTCAGTGGCTATCCTAAACTATGACTCCATGTAACTCTTTTGAGGTGGCGCACACGAGTCCACATATTCACCATCACAATACACCACTATGGATCCGCTCCCGTCTCCCAACGAGAACGCCATCCATAGCACTCACGCTTATCTTGCGAGTTTTAGAGTATCCAGTTTCACTTGTCTATGAAATATGCAAGGGGTCCAAGTTTCCATATCCGAGGAATCCGGCTATTGGAATAGAAAATGATAACCTTGCAGGGGTGTACTTCTTCACACACGCTCTCGCCACTTACCACCATGTACTCATCGTGTATCTCGGCAACCTTCAAGCGGAAGCCTGGCGAGGGAGTCGGCCACGACCTGACTAACCACACAAGTCTCTAGTCCAGGTTTATCGCCTATTTGGGTTCCATCCGCAAGGAGATCCGGCCGGGGTGTCGCTCACGGCCCCAAAGGATGTGAGCAGGGTTCCCAAGCCCACCATCCGGGTGCCACTTGGTACACCGTGCCACTGTGCCTAGTCTGTCTCAAGCCCACCTATATCGGGTGCCACTTGGTAGACTACTAACACAACCTACAAACACCAGAAACTAGTTGCAACTCCTGGACAAAAATCAGGTTGATTAATAAGTCGAGAGGGGCACTTAAGCATTCCAATGCGTGGTAGTAGCTGTTCATGGATCAAAAACACAGAACTCAGTTCCTAAGGATGGCTTCAATGAGACAACCCACCATGTACCCCTACATGGCCTCTCACCGCTACCTTTAGCAAATCGTGTTCACACACTTAGCTCTCAACGGTAGGACATGTTCACCACATTCCAATTCATCCCCGATGAATCAGACCTGACTCAACTCTAAGCAGTAGCAGGCATGACAAACAAGCATGAATGAGTAGGCACATCAGGGCTCAAACAACTCATATTCATGCTAGTGGGTTTCATCTATTTATTGTGGAAATGACTGGTCATGTAAAGGAAAGGGGTTCACCTACCACAGCATGTAACAATTGAATCGGTGTTGTCCTAATGCAGTAAAAGAGAACAAGAGCGAGAGAGTGGGATTGTATCGGAATGAACAAGTGGGTTTTGCTTGCCTGGCACTTCTGAAGATATTATAGCTCTTCATCGGTGTCATCGATCACGTCGTCGAAACCACGTTTAACGAGAGGGAACAATACCGCCAACAGAGAAAGAAACACAATCAATGCAATGCACAATATGATGCATGATCATGACATGGTAAAGTGAGTGTGTTGGGCTAATGCAACTATAACCAGATGGGTTTGAGCTATTTTGAACCAAAGATTCAAAGTTCAAACTCATTTGTGATCTTAAATAGTGCCTTAACATGTTTTGAACTAAACAGCAAGTTAACTTGTTTAAACATGCATGAAACCAGTACAGATGGATATATTGGATTTTTCTGATAATTTTTCATATATAATTTATTTCATTCCGAGTTATAGATAATTTTCTATGATTTTTACAAGTTTTGGACATTTTCTGGAATTTCCTGAATAAGAATAAATCCAGAAAATAACTAATTGCGCCAGCACTGCGTCAGTGTGATGTCAGCAGGTCAACTGGGTCGCCCAGGGTCAAACCTGACCGGTGGGACCCACTAGTCAGTGATCCAGTCAACTAACTAAGTTAGTTAGCCCTAACTAACTTGGTAGGGCCCACTAGTCAGTGACCGTAGTAACTAACCTAACTAGTTAATTAGTGCTAACTAGAGTAATTAGTCGGGCGGGCCCGCAAGTCAGTGAGAGAGAGAGGGAAGTCAAACCGAGTAGTGGGGTCAACCCACGCCGGTCAACGGGTCAGTGGTCACGGGCGTTTAGCCGTCGGCGAGTCCAGACGCGGCAGAGGGCTTCGGTAAACGCCTACAAGGCTCGGTTTTGGACGCGGTTTGTGGCTACGGAAAGCTGAGAGTCTCGCGCATCCAACGGAGGCAACAGCTCGTGCCAGAGTGGACTAAATCGACGGTGGCGGCAACTTTTCCGGCGGCCGGAGTTCGGGTGAGCTCGGGTTCGGCTCCTGGGAGCACGATGAGAACGGCGAGACGCTCAAAAGCGGGCGGAGGCAACTCTGGCCGCGAGAGCGACATGGCACGGCGGTGGCGAGCTTCGGCCGCGGTGGCCAGCATGGTTAGAGGAAGAAATCTAGTGGGAGGAGTGAGGGGTTGGGAGCAGAAGCTCACAGCGATCACGTAGGGAAGGTCAGCGAGCTCGGGGAGGTCCTGGCGACGCCGAATCGGCCCGAGATGGGCTCGGGTGCCCGAGGTTGAGGACGAAGGCGAAGATGGTGTTCGGCGGCGTTTGGCGTCGCGTGAGTTGGTGGAGAGGCTAGACGTCTGTGGCGGAGCTCCTGGGCATGTCAGCGAGGCGAGGGGGAGGCAGTGGCCGTGGCAACAACGAGCGGCGGCGACGGCAGCGCTTCGCCATCGGGAGGGGAAGCAGAGGAGCGAGGGGAGAGAGAACTAGAGAGCGAGGGGCTTCATGGCCGTCTCCGTGGCGCGAGGATAGGGCGAATGGGAAGCAGGAGGTGGAGCTCGGTTGCGCGCGCGTCGACATGGTGTCGTCCTCCTGGCAGAAGCTAGGAGACGACTGGCAGGGTAGGTTGGTGGGCTGGGCCAACTGGTCCAGCTCCAGGTAAGTGGCTGGGCTTCTCTCTCTCTGTCCTTTTCTAATTTTCTTTCTATTTTTTTATTTCTGTCTTTTGCCACTGTTTTCAAATTCAAAACAGAATCCAGACAGTGCCAATAAGCCTTTGAATATTTTTATGTTGCTAACTGGATTGTTCCTGATGCACATAAAATATTTCAATGTTATTTGAATATAATATGATTTAAATTCCATGTCCCAAGATATTCCATAAAAATGTTCCAGAATTTTGGTTTGATGTATAGATCTTTCCAAAATTAGCAAAACTATTTTTAGGGCATTTTAGCTTCACTGAATGCATTTTCAGGGTTCTTGCCCTTTATTTAAAATTTTGAGGCTTCCACTTTCCTGAATTCAAGTTTCATAAATTAGACATGATGCATGAGTGCTCTATCATGCAACTAATACAAGCAATATTCTGGGGCTGTGACAACTCACCACCACTGAACAAGAATCTCGTCCCGAGATTCAAGACGTGAGGTAAGAAGGCAGAGGGCACACGGAACTGGCACAGTCTTCACGATCCATGTTGCACTTCATAAGAACGTTGATTCGATCATCATCTTTGATTACGACATCCTTTCCTTTGAGAATTTCATCCAACATGGCGACAAGAGAACAAGACAACCTCACAAGAATGGATCATCGATCTTAATGAACACAAGATCAACTCATGAAATGAGACGTAGAAACATCCCTTGAGCTAAGACGCAAGGCACACATAAGAGATGATGGATGAGAAACATATGACAATGGTTCAAATTGGTAAGCGATAATTCCATGCTGGAGTAGGATAGTGCATGGTTTTCAAGGTAGTGAGGAGATAATTGCCATGATTCCATAATGGGACACCTCGGGGAAGGTGACTCGTAGAATTATTCCCTTAAGTGGCAAACAAAATTACTTTTGATACAGAGATCATTGAAACTCTCTATACCAACCTAAGGAAAATCACAATTGATCGTTTGAATGAATTCGAAAGAATGTCATACTTAGTTTGGAGAGGAAACTAGGGTTATAGGACAACTCGGCAACGGAAGGCACATTCCAATTGATATCGAGGATATAACCCAGTGACTGAGCATGCTCTCAAGAACTTGAGCATTTCCGTATTCATCAAGGTTTTACCAACATCCATGCTGAGGATCCTGGCAACACATCATACTACCATGATGAACGGTGATGGAGGATGCAGATGCAAGGAGGACATCACTTTCTTATATTTTTCCTTAGCAATGCCAAAGAAGCAAATCTGGATGATCGACCGAGAGACATTTAGCACTCCGCTTCTAATGTTCTCCTTGATGTACTAGGTACCATGGTCAATGCTTAAAAGTATCAACATGTCCATCAAGTAAAGGTCGGACTTCGGGAGCACAAAACTCCATAAGGAACAACTTGTGGAATAAGTCATACCGAATCCTCATGGAGAAGATGGTCCAATTGGTCATTCAAGATACTACCATAATAGATCTTCTGACTAGGTGTGTCGGCCAAAACATCAATCTCGTCGGGACCTACATCATAGATCTTGGAAATGTTCCAGCCATCATATCTGCCTGAGATTAAGATCTGGCTGGTAACAGGATTTTTTTCGGACAACATGTCTAGAAAAGAAAGGTTGCAACACAAGTCGACGAGATAACGTTGCGAGACTCTCGGGAGATGAACTACGATAGCAAGCTCCAAAACATGAGCTGGTTCTGCTACACACATGTGAACATGTTGTCCAAGACAAGCATGACCACATAGTAGTCTTATAATAGAACACTACCGAGTTCTAGTTGGGAACCATCATCGAGGATATTGGAATCTTGTAGATGAACTAGTATTCGCACATCAACTCCTTTTTCTCGAACAAATTAATTAGTGGCTTGGTGTGCTAGGAACACATATGGAGTGGAGGCGGCCAACCTATCAAACCATAGAGCACTTCGCACGTGCATGACTAACTTGGGATGATTCCAGAGGAGGCAAAAATAAACTATCTCAAATTCACGGCAGCAACTTGCATCAAATGCACATGAATTAGAGGAAGTGACTTCTTTCATCCAAACATATGCTTCATGAGCTAGCATGAAGAAATGCTTTCAAAAGTTTCCAACACTAGCTTAATGTTCAACATGAATGATGGAGGAGATAAGACGTTGTCGATGGGCTCAACAACAATTTATCAAGATTTCCATCAGATGGGGTTACATGGTTATGTGAACAATAGGATAGCATTGATCATGCCAAAAGATGTAATGATGTATGCTCGAGGGATCAACCAGAAGTAAGACAACATTACGACATCGTTGGTACTGATTTGATTTGGTGATAGCCCATACTCAAATCAAAGTTTTGATAAGACAATAGGTCCAACAACTGATCACAGGGACCAATCGATGAAGATATCATCTTTCTTCAACTAACACACAAACACATGGATATCCTTTTGGAACGAACTAAGTTAGGCAAGCTTTTATCTTCCAACTCTCCAAGTTGTTGTTTGGCTTAACCAACTAGCTCAGGGTATCCAACACAGATTCTTAGAGAAGGAGTGGTTTATGCAAAAAAACAACTTGATCACGAACTCCATATAGCGGTCAGGTGACAACCTGGTAATACTTCCGAGAGGATATTCGACAAATCACGAACCACCGATATGTCACTAAGCTCGAGAACAATCTTGCTTCTCAGGCAAGACGATATGATCAAATAAGCAAGGATTGGCACTATCCTAACTCATTGGTCGAAAAGTGCACCAGGAAAATGGACTAGGTAGCACGATCAATCTTAGAATGATGATTCCATAATCAACACACCAAGAATGAGATTATCATCCATTAACCACCAAGCAACGGGGTTGCTAGGAGTATTGATTTCACACATCACGGTTCACTTGTCGGTATTCCGGTTGCAACAACACGGAACCGAGGAGTGAATGATGATGGCGAGAAGTATCACTGCATCAAGAATTCATAAGAGTTGGTGCAATTCTCATGACATTGCTAACATCAAGAGGGCAATACTTCAAGGTAGAACAGAATCAAAAGCTGGATTGGCATTTTGACCTGCAGAATACAACTACTTTGACCCAATCCTAAATATGGATGAGGTACTGGAGTTTGTTTCTCCTAGTCATTCCTGAATAGAATGTCTTGACAAATCACAAGAATAAGAGGTATCGATGAGCATGAATGCAGGGCATGCCCTTAACTATCAAGTGATAGACGAAGATCATGATACAACTAAAGAGAGGGACAACCCAAAGGAACATATTAACTTTCTGAGTTGTGGATGCATAGATTAGTATGCCGAACCAAGTTCAAAATATTTCTTCCGGATAACCCATGCAAAGAATGTAGAACTGGCAGAGTCACATCATAGAATCGAGAACTCATCAAGAGCACTCTTATTGTGATCTTTTGGTTCAACGACTTCCACCAAAGATGGTTCATGGTATTAGGAAGAATGATATACCAGGGACCTCAAGGACTATCACAAGGTTACTAATATCCCAAAGGAACTAGCAAACAATATCAACAAGAAGTAAGTAGGGTGGATCTCGGTTTCAAGAACCCATGAATAGAATACCTACTACTAAATGGAATCATGGGAGGCTTTCAAGAATGATGGCGAGAATCACCACACTGGGGATACGAAAGCGTTACTAAATTCTCGAGGACACCTAGGGTCATAATACTAACTCCAACATACACGTCAAGGCAACGGAGTACCTCAACACACCGATTAGTGTGCTTAATCTGGCCCAAATACAACGGGAACATGGAGGAAAGATTTGCAAGTGCATCAGACTATTTAGAAACCTAGGATGACTCGGACAGCATAACAACTGTAAATACTCAAAATGATTTGAGACATCCTGGAAAAAAATTGTGGCATAACCACTCAACACCACAATATCAAGGTTCTGAGGCCAGCTATGAACATATGGAAGTAGTAGGAACTGAACTGAGGCTTGAACTCAACAATCCAAGGCACCTACAGTTTAGTAACACGTCATCCTGAGAGATAGAAGAGAATCCTAGTTCTTAACCCCGTAGAAAAGACAAGATGACTTAGATCAGAAGGTCATGAGGATAAGGAGTAAAAAGAGCCTTACGTTCCCATCCACAATCAATTCCCTTATATAACTAAAGCATTTCTAGACTCAACTTCGACCAGCTTGGCTTGGTAATCCTACAGGCAGTCAGGCTCTGATACCAAAGCTGTCAGGACCCCGATTCTAAGTCACACTGATCTAGCCTGTAACACCTCATATCACTTTGCAGCCTCACGCACGGTATCCCCACGGGTGTCGCCTTACCATGGCCCGGGCCCGTTTGCACCTTTTGGATCACGTATATGATAGTGTCGCTAGCATCCATATGACAGAGAACCCGGGCTGACATGACTAGTTGTGAACCCAAAGTGGCACTAACTTACGGGGACAGACATACATGAATCAACATCGAGCATGTCGGTCAACAGCGTGTGAATCCGGGCTATAGCACTGGGCTAATAGGACTTCGGGAACCCGGGATGTAGCAGGCTAGGCAGGAATCCGGATGTCATCGTGTGACATTTCCCCGAAGGGACAGACATAGGAACAAAGTGAATCACATGTCGGCCAGTCAAGTGTTCCGGAGCAGTAGTGCTGGGCTAGCAGGACTTCGGTGAACCGGGCTGTAGTGGACTACTATGGCTCATGGAAGCACAAGACTACATTTCCCCATAAGAGAGGCTACCAAGGATGAACAACTAGGTTGTCGGATCCCACACATACGAAGCATTTCAATCATACACACAATATGCTCGATATGTGTAAATACAACATGGCATCACAACATAACTCTACGAATCAAGGTATTTATTCATTAGGCTCCGAGGAGCGATATATTACAAACATTGGTCTCATGACCCAACATTCAGAGCATACAGGTCAAAGCACACGCGGAAGCTTAACATGTCTGAGTACAGACATCTACAAATGAAAAAGGCTGAGAAGCCTGACTATCTACAACATCCTGTCGAGGGCACAAGATCGTAGCCGAGGTAAGAAGCTAAACGTCGATGTCCACGCGGAACTACTAGTGAGACTGAAGTCTCTCTACAAAAACATAAAATAGGCAAACGTGAGTACAAATGTACCCAGCAAGACTTACATCAGAACTAGCTACATATGCATCAGTATCAACAAAGCGGGTGGTGGAGTTTGACTGCAGCAAGCCAGCTTTGACTCAGTGGCTATCCTAAACTATGGCTGCAAGTAACTCTTTTGAGGTGGCGCACACGAGTCCACATATTCACCATCACAATACACCACTATGGATCCGCTCCCGTCTCCCTACGAGAATGCCATCCATAGCACCCACGCTTATCTTGCGAGTTTTAGAGTATCCAGTTTCACTTGTCTATGAACTATGCAAGGGGTCCAAGTTTCCATATCCGAGGAATCCGGCTATTTGAATTGAAAATGATAACCCTGCAGGGGTGTACTTCTTCACACATGCTCTTGCCACTTACCACCATGTACACATCGTGTATCTCGGCAACCTTCAAGCGGAAGCCTGGCGAGGCAGTCGGCCACGACCTGACTAACCACACAAGTCTCTAGTCCAGGTTTATCGCCTATTCGGGTTCCATCCGCAAGGAGATCCGGCTGGGGTGTCGCTCACGGCCCCAAACGATGTGAGCAGGGTTCCCAAGCCCACCATCCGGGTGCCACTTGGTACACCATGCTACTGTGCCTAGTCTGTCCCAAGCCCACCTGTACCGTGTGCCACTTGGTAGACTACTAACACAACCCACAAACACCAGAAACTAGTTGCAACTCCTGGACAGAGATCAGGTTGATTAATAAGTCGAGATGGGCACTTAAGCATTCCAATGCATGGTAGTAGCTGTTCATGGATCACAAACACGGAACTCAGTTCCTAAGGACGGCTTCAATGAGACAACCCACCATGTACTCCTACATGGCCTCTCACCGCTACCTTTAGCAAATCGTGTTCACACACTTAGCTCTCAACGGTAGGACATGTTCACCGCATTCCAATTCATCCCCGATGAATCAGACCTAACTCAACTCTAAGCAGTAGCAGGCATGACAAACCAACATGAATGAGTAGGCACATCAGGGCTCAAACAACTCCTACTCATGCTAGTGGGTTTCATCTAATTACTGTGGAATGACAGGTCATGCAGAGGATAAAGGGGTTCAGCTACCGCAGCAAGTAACAGATGAATCGATGTTGTCCTAATGCAGTAAAAGAGAGCAAGAGAGAGAGAGAGAGAGTGGGATTGTATCAGACTGAACAAGGGGGTTTTGCTTGCCTGGCACTTCTGAAGATATTATAGCTCTTCATCGGTGTCATCGATCACGTCGTCGAAACCACGTTTAACGAGAGGGAACAATACCAGCAACAGAGAAAGAAACACAATCAATGCAATGCACAATATGATGCATGATCATGACATGGTAAAGGGAGTGTGTTGGGCTAATGCAACTATAACCAGATGTGTTTGAGCTATTTTGAACCAAAGATTCAAAGTTCAAACTCATTTGTGATCTTAAATTGTGCCTTATCATGTTTTGCACTAAACAGAAAGTTAACTTGTTTAAACATGCATGAAACCAGTACAGATGGATAGATTGAATTTTTTTGATAATTTTTCATATATAATTTATTTCATTCTGAGTTATAGATAATTTTCTATGATTTTTAGAAGTTTTGGGCATTTTCTGGAATTTCCTGAATAAGAATAAATCCAGAAAATAACTAATTGCGTTAGCACTGCGTCACTATGACGTCAGCAGGTCAACTGGGTCGCCCAGGGTCAAAACTGACCAGTGGGACCCACTGGTCAGTGATCGAGTCAACTAACTAAGTTAGTTAGCCCTAACTAACTGGGCAGTGCCCACTAGTCAGTGACTGTAGTAACTAACCTAACTAGTTAATTAGCGCTAACTAGAGTAATTAGTTGGGCGGGCCCGCAAGTCAGTGAGAGAGAGGGGGAAGTCAAACCGGGCAGTGGGGTCAACCCACATCGGTCAACACGTCAGCGGTCGCCGGCGTTTAGCCGCCAGTGAGCCGAGATGCGATGGAGGGCTTCGGAAAACGCCCATAGGGCTCGGTTTTGGACGCAGTTTGTGGCTACGGAAAGCTGAGAGTCTCGTGCATCCAACGGAGGCAACAACTCGCGCTAGAGAGGACTAAATCGACGGTGGTGACAACTTTTGTGGCGGCCGGAGTTTGGGCGAGCTCGGGTTTGGTGTTAGGGAGCACGGCAGGAGGAGCTAGTGCATGCATTCGGCTCCTGGGAGCATGGTGAGAATGGCGACACGCTCAAAAGTGGGCGGAGGCAACTCTGGCCGCGACAGCGACATGACACGGCGGCGGCGAGCTTCGGCTGCGGTGGCCAGCGGGGTTAGAGGAAAAAATTGAGTGGGAGGAGAGAGGGGTTGGGAGCAAAAGCTCACGACGATCACGTAGGGAAGGTCAGCGAGCTCAGGGAGGTCCTGGCGGCGCCGAATCGGCCAGAGATGGGCTCGGGCGCCCGAGCTTGAGGACGAAGGTGAAGACGGCGTTCGGCGGCGTTTGGCGTTGCGTGAGTCGACGGAGAGGCGTAGACGTCTGTGGCGGAGCTCCTGGGCATGTCGACGAGGCAAGGGGGAGGCGGTGGCCATGGCAACAACGAGTGGCGGCGACGGCAGCGCTCGGCCATCGGGAGGGGAAGCAGAGGAGCGTTTCGAGAGAGAACCAGAGAGCAAGGGGCTTCGTTGCCGTCTCCGTGGCGCGAGGACAGGGCGAAGAGGAAGCAGGAGGTGGAAGCAGGAGGTGGAGCTCGGTTGCGCGCGCATCGACACGGCGTCGTCCTCCTGGAAGAAGCTAGGAGACGACTGGTAGGGTAGGTTGGTGGGCTGGGCCAACTGGGCCAGCTCCAGGTAAGTGGCTGGGCTTTTCTCTCTCTGTGTCCTTTTCTAATTTTCTTTCTGTTTTTTTTCTTTCTGTCTTTTGCCACTATTTTCAAATTCAAATCGGAATCCAAACAGTGGCAATAAGCCTTTGAATATTTTTATGTTGCTAACTGGATTGTTCCTGATGCACATAAAATATTTCAAAGTTATTTGAATATATATTCTATATATTAAGAATATAGATCCAAATTCAAATACAATATGATTTAAATGCAATGTCCCAAGATATTCCATAAAAATGTTCTAGAATTTTGGTTTGATGTATAGCTCTTTCCAAAATTACCAAAACTATTTTTAGGGCATTTTGGCTTCACTGAATGCATTTTCAGGGTTCTTGCCCTGTATTTAAAATTTCAAGGGTTCCACTTTCCTCAATTCAAGTTTCATAAATTAGACATGATGCATAAGTGCTCTATCATGCAACTAATACCAGCAATATTCTGGGGTTGTGACAATATATAGCCTCGACACAAAATCTAACCGTTACACACAAATCACCAAACTCGGTGGGATCGAATCATACAACTCAGTCAGACCAATTTAGTTCATAATGTGACCATTAGGGTTCTCGGTGGGACCGACTTGATCAACTCGGTGGGACCGATGTGCTAGGGTTAGGGTAAAGCCTTATCTCGGTTGGACCGATTATGCAAACTCGATGGAACCGATTTTGGTAATAAGACAAACAGAGAGTTGGCCAGGCAAACTCAGTGGAGCGGATTACATATTTCAGAGAGACCAAGATTGATGTAATAGGCAGAGTTTGCAAGCCCATTTCGGTGAGACCGAGATCCCATCGGGGAGACCGAATTGACTAGGGTTTCTGGTAGTGGTTTATTTCAAGTGAACTCGGTGGCGCCGGATAGATAAAATCGGTGGGGGCGAGTTTGACTTTTGGTTTGGGACATATTTGGATGTGAGAAAGTAGTTGAGGGTTGTGGAGCATATCACTAAGCACTTTGAGCAAGCAAGCCATTAAGCAACACCTCACCCCCTCTTAATAGTATTGGCTTCCCTATGGACTCAATGTGATCTTGGATCACTAAAATGAAAAATGTAGAGTCTTGTGCTTTGAGCTTGAGCCAATCCTTTGTCCTCAGCATCTTGAAGGGGTTCCACATCCTCTAGTCCATGCCACTCCACTGTTGGACTTATCTGAAATATGCTAGATGAAAATATTAGTCCAACAAGAGATATGTTGACATTAATTACCAAAATCACCCAGGGAGCACTTGTGCTTTCAATCTCCCCCTTTTTGGTAATTGATGACAACATACATCAATGCTTTAGATAAATATAAAGAGAATAACAAGTAAAGCTTTGGAATGATGTAACATGCATAGGATCCCCCTATATGTATGCAATCATGTAAATATGGAATATAAGAACATGTGAATGCACAACATGATAGAGTAAGCAATGTGTTACATGTATCTTGGCTATATGCATCATAGCAAAAGATGTAAATATAGGGAATGTACCTTCATGCTAATGAGTCCTTGCAAACAGTATGTACATCAACAAGAAGTCCCCATGCACATCAGTGTGATGCATATGCTTATCTTGTGGTCTTGAGTTGGCTTAGGAAGGAATGAACCTAAGTAAACAAGGTTAGATAACACAGATACATCTACTAGTCAGAGAAAACAAAGAAACCACAAGAATACCAAGACTGGGATGACATGTAGAGAGTCAGTACTGAGTACTCTATTGGATATAGACATGCCCCCAAAGGTAAAGATGTGCAATGAATTCAAGGATTTCCTTCCCTTAGATGTCTTGCTCCCTGTGAATCTAGCATGGGAAGAAGATAGGGAACAGAAAATCAGAGCAAATGAAGAGAAGCAGAGCTAATGCAAACAATCAAACACAAACATGTCTTTCCCCTCTTAAAGACATCTGACTTCTCTCCTCTTGAACACCAAGCATCTGGGCTTTCTTACACTCTCCCCTGAGTATTCTCTCCCCCTATAGAAATGATTAAGCTTTGATGTGATCTCTCTCTCTCCCCCTTTGACATCAATTTCAAAGAAGGGTTCTTCTGGATTTTTGTTACAAATGGGTTTGGTCCTTGAGTCACAAAGAAAAGCAGCAAGTTGAATGTGATGCTGGTAGAGCACAAGAATCATTGAGTGGAGCTGGAGCAAAAAGAATGTAGAAACAAGTGGCAAGCTGTTTTTCTTGTAGTGAAAGGTGGCACTGAGTTGTGTACTTCGGTGGTGCCGAAAGGATTCGGTTGGACCCAAGGAAACAAACGGGAGTGGCCGAGTTCATCACAGTGAAAACACTTGTCACCTTAGCTCACTAGGCAGGTAAAATCTCACAAGGATTTGCAAGGAATTTGCTGAAAAATTTGCAATGAATTGGATGGAGGGAATGCAGAACAAAACAAGGAAATGAAAATATAGATGAAGTAAAAAAACTAGGACACACAAGAGAACTTCATCTAGAATTGGCTGGTGACAAAGTCACGTATGTTAGAGTATATTGACTGAGGAGTCAAGTAAGAACACTTGATCATAGGTCATACTCATCTTTTAAGCTCAAAATGGGGTTACCATTTTTCGTTTAAGCATTTTATGTATTCACATCTTGTTGAGTTGCTTTGACCTATCACTTTAGGTTAAGCTTCTCTAAGATGGAATGACATACCTTGGGTGGTGGTGTGGATCAAGAGTTGAGAGCACCACTTGTAATTTGAGTTCATCTACCTACATGGGTTAGTTTTGCAAGGAAGAGCACTTGTGTATCCAAAATGACAATCATGAAATTTGATACATATAATTTGTCAAAGGATATGTTGAAGGGTTTCGTGCTTCCATGTCATCAACCACCGTACTGTAGAGACTTGGTGATGTAGAGATTGCTCAAGATGCGAGAGAGTTGCAATCTCATAGATTTAGATTCTTCCAAGTACCTACAAGGGTTAGATAACATGCAAGGGTGCAAATATATCCAAGACATATGAATATCATCATAAGAGAAATATCAAGGATTTGTCATAGATTCATGCCTTGCATGTATCCAAATGGAGTTTCTGCACCAAGTTTAAAACATAAATGATGTTCAATTCACCTCTCAAGCGGCAAAAGACTTTCTCATCAAGCGGTTTGGTGAATATATCCGCCAATTGCTTATCGGTACGGACATGCTTAAGATCAATGTCCCATTTAGTAACATGATCTCGAATGAAATGATGACAAACTTCAATATGCTTAGTTCGAGAATGTTGCACGGGATTGTGAGCAATCTTAATAGAACTCTCATTGTCACAAAGCAATGGAACTTGTTTCACATTGATCCCATAATCTTTAAGAGTTTGGATCATCCAAAGTAATTGAGCACAACATGAACTGGCGGCAATGTATTCTGCTTGGGCGGTGGATAAGGATACCGAGTTTTATTTCTTGGAAGACCAAGACACAAGAGATCTACCAAGAAATTGACAAGTACCCGAAGTGGACTTTCTATCAACCTTGTCTCCGGCATATTCTGAGTGGGAATAGCCAACAAGATCAAAAGATGACCTCCTAGTATACCAAATGCCAAAATTTGGTGTATGTATTAAGTATCTCACTATCTTTTTCACAGCCTTAAGATGACATTCTTTGGGGGGCGCTTGATATCGTGCACACATGCACACACTTAGCATAATATCGGGACGAGAGGCACATAGATATAACAATGAACTGATCATAGAGAGGTAAACATTTTGATCAACCGGTTCACCGTCCTTAGTCCAGTCAAGATGTCCACAAGTAGGCATGGGAGTTTTCATACCTTTGCTTTATTGCATGTTGAACTTCTTGAATAAGTCATTGGTGTACTTAGTTTGAGAGAAAAAGCTGCCTTCCTTAGTTTGCTTGATTTGCAAACCAAGAAAGAACTTGAGTTCACTCATCATAGACATCTCAAACTTCTCCGACATTAGCTTTCCAAACTTCTCACTAAAATGAGGGTTAGTTGAGCCAAATATGATATCATCAACATAAATTTGGCGTACAAATAACTCACCATTAACACTTTTTGTAAAAAGAGTAGAATCTATTTTTCAATTTCAAAGCCTTTTTCAATAAGGAACTTGGTTAAGCATTTATACCACGCTCTAGGAGCTTGTTTAAGACCATAAAGGGCTTTGTGAAGTTTGTAAACATGATCGGGTTTCTTAGGATTGACAAAGCCGAGAGCTTGTTTAACATAAACTTCCTCCTCAATTTCACCATTTAGAAAAAGCACTTTTAATGTCCATTTGGTATAAAGTGATATCATGGTGATTAGCATAGGCAAGTAAGATGCGGATGGACTCAAGTCTAGCAATGGGGGTGTATGTCTCACCATAGTTCATACCTTCGACTTGAGTGTAGCCTTGGGCGACTAGACGACCTTTGTTGCGGATGAATTGACCGACTTCATCTTGCTTGTTGCGAAACAACCATTTGGTACCGATGATGTTGTGGTTGTTGTCAGGCTTCTTGACCAATGTCCACACTTGATTTCTCTCAAAGTTGTGTATCTCTTCATGCATGGCATTTATCCAATCCGGATCTTCCAATGCTTCTTAAACCTTCATAGGTTCAATGCTGGAGACGAATGAATAATGTTCACAAAAGTTAGCCAAACGAGTTTTAGAGCGAGTGATTCTCCCGGTTTGGATATCATTGTAGATTTTCTCGATGGGATGATCTTTGGCGAGTCTTGCTAGAACTCGTGGAAGCTTTTGCTTTGGTCGGGGAGGAACATCTTCTTCATCTTGTTCTTATTCTTCTTCTTCTTCTTGGCCTTCTTCATTGTTGACATTGCCATTCTCTCCTCGTGGTGGAGAAGGAGGTTGATGAGGTTCATCTTGTTGCACGTCCTCGTTTTATTCGTCTTGATGTGTCTCACTCGTGGATGTTTCCAAGTCAACTCTTGGTTCACCTTGTCCTGAGGTGGAAGATGCCACTTGGACGAACGAGGTACTCTCCTTTAGCTCCGTTGGACAAATCTGGTCGATAGACAAGTCTTGAATTGCTTCCGAAGGGACTTTGTCTCCTACATCAATTGGCAATTGCTCTACTTGCGAGCCGTTAGATTCATCAAACTTCACATCTACCGTTTCTTCGACCTTTCGGGTGAAATTGTTGTAGACCCGGTAAGTGTGAGAGTTTGAGCCATAACCAAATAGGAAACCTTCATGAGATTTAGGAGCAAATTTAGAATGACGATGCTTATCAAGAATGTAGCACTTTGATCCAAATACTCGAAAGTTTCCAACTTGGGGTTTGTTACCGGCGAGGAGCTTATATGCCGTCTTGCCGAGTAGCTTGTGAAGATACAAGCGATTTGTTGCATGACAAGCTGTCTCAACCGCTTCTGCCCAAAAGTGTTCTTCCTCTCAACAACTCCATTTTGTTGAGGCGTGTACATAGCCGAGATCTCATGTGAGATCCCTTCTTCATCAAGAAAGGTATCCACATTTGCGTTCTTGAACTCCGGTCTGTTATCGCTGCGAACCTTCTTGATCTTCACTTCAAATTGATTTTGGGCCTTCCTAGCAAAGTTCTTGAATATCTTTTGGACCTGTGATTTATCATCAAGAAAGAACACCCACGTAAATCTTCAAAAATCATCAACTATAAGCAGACCGAATGAGTTACCACCAAGACTTTTATAGGCATTGGGACCAAAAAGATCCATATGAAGTAGCTCGAGCGGTCTTCTTGTGGTCATAATGTTCTTCACGGGGTGACTTCCTCCAACTTGTTTTCCTGCTTGACAAGCACTACAAAGTCTATCATTGTCAAATATAACATATTTTACTCCAAGGATATGATAACCTTTAATAAGCTTATCAAGATTTTGCATGCCCACATCACCTAGGCTTCTATGCACAACCAGCCTTTAGAAGATTTAGCAATTAAGCAAGTTCTAGGTTGGGGCTTTTTAGTGAAATCAACAATGTAAAGGTCACCTCTACGTATACCGGTAAAGACCATTTTATGGTTATCTCTATGAAACACTTGGCAATCTACTTCAGTAAATAGGACATTGAAACCAAAGTTAGCAAGTCTAGATACAGAAAGTAAATTGTAACTAAGAGATTCAACGAGCATAACATTTTGTATGGAGCTATCATGTGAGATGGCCACCTTACCAAGGCCAACCACCTTACCCTTTGAGTTATCACCGAAAGTGAGATACTTTCGAGGTCCGTTGTCTTCAGCAAGCCCACGAAACATATCTTTGTCTCCGGTAATATGATCAGTACATCCACTATCAAGGACCCATTCCTTTCCTCCAGCCATGTAGCCGCGAAGATTAACCATAAGACCAAAGTGTCTCATTGCGTCATCAAGATCATAGTTACTATCCTCATCCTCATCATAGTATCCATGTTCAACATCGTCATGTGATGGATCAACTCTTATAGAGGGTAATTCATTAGAAGCATGACCGTAACAATGTTCATCTCCATGGATTCTAATGACTTCGGAAATGATATTGCTAATAATTCCAACGTCTCCTTTTGCACTCGTAAGATTAGTAAGCTCAAATAAACAATCAACAAACTTGGGATCATTGGAACTCATCTTACTCAAGGCAACAGACTTATGAAGAATCTTATCTAGAATTTTCAAAGAATAATTTGGGAATCATTCCTCAAGAAATCTCCATATAGTGTAGGAACAATCAAGAGTAGGTAAGCTAGCAATGAAATTTTTGGGCAATCCTCTAATGATAAGATTGATAGTTCTAAGATTGCGAATCATGTGAAGGTCCTCATCGGGCGTGGGATGCAAAGGGTCAACAATGCGAGCACAAGGAGTAGTAATGTACTTGTTCAAATGATATTCATTGAAAGTCTCGAGCATCTCATTTTTCCACTCATAAAGAACTCTCCATCAAGAATAGGCACTCTATGTCTAAGACTCCCCAACGTAGACTCATCCATCTTCCTCCAATTGTGTTTTAAACCAAAGCAATGGAGACCAATGCTCTGATACCAATTATAGGATCGAGAAGAGGTGTCTAGAGGGGGGGGGGGTGAATAGACTCTTAGCTAGAAAAGTTACAGTTTTTAATTTCTCTAAGTTGAAGTGGACTTTTGGCACAAG
>NC_057800.1:264478223-264527491 GCF_018294505.1 Triticum aestivum
TTCCACTCATAAAGAACTCTCCATCAAGAATAGGCACTCTATGTCTAAGACTCCCCAACGTAGACTCATCCATCTTCCTCCAATTGTGTTTTAAACCAAAGCAATGGAGACCAATGCTCTGATACCAATTATAGGATCGAGAAGAGGTGTCTAGAGGGGGGGGGGGGTGAATAGACTCTTAGCTAGAAAAGTTACAGTTTTTAATTTCTCTAAGTTGAAGTGGACTTTTGGCACAAGTTTGAACATTCACAATACATATCAAGCAAGCATGTCAAGAGTATATGAGTAGCGTAAAGTAAATCATGCAAGTTGCAAGAATGTAAAGGGATGGGATTAGAGTGTGCAAACGCAAATGGAGAGATGGAGATTTTTGGCGTGGTTCCGATAGGTGGTGCTCTCATACATCCACGTTGATCGATACTTCAACCCACGAAGAGTAACGGTTGTGCAAGTCCACGGAGGGCTCCACCCATGAAGGGTCCATGAAGAAGCAACCTTGTCTATACCATCATGGCCATCGCCCACAAAGGACTTGCCTCACTAGGGTAGATCTTCACTAAGTAGGCGATCTCCTTGCCCGTACAAACTCCTTGGTTCAACTCCACAATCTTGACGGAGTCTCCCAAGTGACACCTAACCAATCTAGGGGACACCACTCTCCAAGAGGTAAAAAATGGTGTGTTAATGATGAACTCCTTGATCTTGTGCTTCAAATGATACTATCCCCAACACTCAACTCTCTCTCATAGGATAGGATTTGGTGGAAAGATGATTTGAGTGGAAAGCAACTTTGGGAAGGCTAGAGATGAAGATTTATGTGGTTGGAATGAAGTATCTTGACCTCAACACAAGTGTAGGTAGTTCTCTCTCAAAAAATGTATGTTGGAAGTGTAGGCATGTTCTGATGGCTCACTCCACGAATGAAGAGTGGGTGGAGGGGTATATATAGCCTCCACACAAAATCTAACTGTTACACACAAATCACCAAACTCGGTGGGACCGAATCATACAACTCGGTCAGATCGATTTAGTTCATAATGTGACCGTTAGGATTTTTGGTGGGACCGACTTGATCAACTCGGTGGGACCGATGTTCTAGGGTTAGGGTAAAGCCTTATCTCGGTTGGACCGATTACACAAACTCGATGGAACCGATTTTGGTAATAAGCCAAACAGAGAGTTGGCCAGGAAAACTCGGTGGAGCTGATTACATATTTCGGTGAGACCGAGATTGATGTAATAGGCAACAGAGAGTTTGCAAGCCCATTTTGGTGAGACCGAGATCCCATCCGTGAAACCGAATTGACTAGGGTTTCTGGTAGTGGCTTATGTCAAGTGAACTCAGTGGTGCCGGATAGATAAAATCGGTGGGGCCGAGTTTTACTTTTGGTTTGGGACATATTTGGATGTGAGAAAGTAGTTGAGGGTTGTGGAGCATATCTCTAAGCACTTTGAGCAAGCAAGCCATTAAGCAACACCTCACCCCCTCTTAATAGTATTGGATTCCCTATGGACTCAATGTGATCTTGGATCACTAAAATGAAAAATGTAGAGTCTTGTGCTTTGAGCTTGAGCCAATCCTTTGTCCTCAGCACGTTGAAGGGGTTCCACATCCTCTGGTCCATGTGACTCCACTGTTGGACTTATCTGAAATATGCTAGATGAAAATATTAGTCCAACAAGAGATATGTTGACATTAATTACCAAAATCACACGGGGAGCACTTGTGGTTTCAGCATCCATAAGGAACATGGTGGTACTTGGCGTTCTCGGTCCTGCAAGTCGTGGTGGCCAAACTCGGGGAGGTCCATGGAGGCACCGGTGGAGCTGTTCGTGGGGATACTACCGAACTAAGGCTGTAGATGGGTAGGCAGCAGCGACGGAGGCGGCTGGAGGCAGAGCATGGAGCAGGTCGGCGACAGGGAGGCGTGACCATGGTATCAGCGTCGGGGCTCCTGGGCGGTAAGGCGAGCAGCCTAGGAGGCAGCAAGGCGCGGGGACGACAGGGGGTGGTTATCTCGACATGAACCGGAGGCAAAGGAGGAGCGGGCTTGGGGCAGCCTACAGGTGGCCGGAGACTGGCCGGGGTGGCCGCCGGTGGCATTGGCGTGATGGCGAGCTGGCGCAGTGGCGGAGGGCACTTGCGCGGGTTGGCGGCAAAACGTGGCGAGGCGGAGGAGGGCCGGTAGGGGTGCGGGCAGGTCGGCGGCGTAGGCAACCGCCGGGAAGGAGGTTCGGGCGCCGGGACGAGGGGGGTCGAGGGAGAGAAGGGATCGGGTGCGTGGAGCTCTCGCTCCTCTCTGTCTGTTGGTGCGGTGCGGGAGGAGGACGAAGGGAGATGGGATCAAGAGGAGATGACTGCGCCTGCGTGAGGGTGGTGGCGCGAGGGAGAGAGCGAAGGGAGAGAGTTGGGGATTCGGTCGGGGCTAGGTTTAGAAAGTCCAGATGGGCCTTGGGCCAACTGGTGGTGGGATGGCTGAGCTTAGGAGGCTTAGTTGGGCCACTGGTTGCCGCTTGGGAGCAAAAAGGCCAACTGTCGGTGTCAAAACCGGCGGATCTCGGGTAGGGGGTCCCGAACTGTGCGTCTAGGCCGGATGGTAACAGGAGGCAAGGGACACGAAGTTTTACCCAGGTTCGGGCCCTCTTGATGGAGGTAAAACCCTACGTCCTGCTTGATTGATATTGATGATATGGGTGTTACAAGAGTAGATCTACCACGAGATGAGAGAGGCTAAACCCTAGAATCTAGCCTACGGTATGATTGTATATTGTGATTGTTATCCTACGGACTAAAACCCTTCGGTTTATATAGACACCAGACAGGGTTAGGGTTACACAAGGTCGGTTACAAAGGAGGAGATATCCATATACGTATTTCCTAGCTTGCCTTCCACGCCAAGTAGAGTCCCATCCGGACACGAGACAAAGTATTCAATCTTGTATCTTCATAGTCTAACAGTCCGGCCAATGGAGACAGTCCGGCTGTCCGAAGACCCCCTAATCCAGGACTCCCACAATAGCCCCTGAACCAGTCTTCAAGGACGATGAGTCTGGCGCGCAGTTGTCTTCGGCATTGCAAGGCGGGTTCCATCTCCGAATACATCACAGAAGAATTTGAATATGAGGATAGTGTCCGACCCTGCAAAATAAGTTCCACATTTCACCGTAGAGAGAATAATGTCTTCGCAGATCTAATCCGCTAGCTTGTTTTGGCAACACGACATTACGTCATGGCCCAGTGATCATTCGAACCGTTTCTTTCAACCAGCCCCGCACATAACGCGAGGCAGTTTTTTGACACGTCTTGTCAAAGCAGAGATCGTGTCCCCTTATTACGGGATTCTCATTAATGTGGTTCGTGGGTAACCCAACCGCGTCTAGGACTCCTAGATTATAGGTAAGTCCTAAATGGCTACGGAGAGGATGCTTGATATTCACCCTCTTTATAAGGGGACAAGGTTTTCGCTTTTTCCCTCCCGTGCTCAACCAAACCCTTCCCCCGCCTCGAGTTCTAACACCCAAAGCTCAGGTTAGGTGTTCCGGACCTTCAACCATGTCCGGATCCAGCCTTCAAGGCTGATGGACGCCCTCTTCCATTACAGAAGAGGACATTAAGAAGTTGAGGGAGGCCAGATATCTGACCGCCGAGGTTTCGCATCGGCTGCCTGCTAGAGGGCAGGTCGTCCCTACTCCCGAACCCAACGAAAATGTTGTGTTCGTCTCCCACTTCCTCCGAGGTCTAGTCCTCACTCTGGATCCTTTCGTCAGGGGCTTGATGTTCTATTATGGGTTAGATTTCCATGATCTAGCCCCGGACTCCTTTCTTCACATCACGGCATTTATTGTCGTGTGTGAGGCCTTTCTCCGCGTTACCCCTCACTTTGGCCTGTGGCTCAAGACTTTTGAAGTAAAGCCGAAGATGATCGAGGGGCAACAAGCAGCGTGCGGAGGTGCATCAATAGGCAAGATGGTAGGAGCTCCATGGCTAAGAGGTTCCTTTCCAGAGGTGCCCGAATTATGGCAACTGGAGTGGTTTTACGTCACGACTCCCAGAAGTACCAAGTGGGCGGCTGCCCCCGCTTTCCGCTTGGGCCCCCCACCACAACTGATGTCATGGATTAGCAGGGGTCTGAGCTGGGGTCCAGCCAAGGACGTGCCTATACTGCAAAGCTGCATACGAGATCTCTTCGAGGGAGATTTCAATATGGTTGCGGTAATACAAGTTATGCTGGTTCGCCAAGTCCAGCCTTGCAAACGCCGGCCCCTGCGTTTGTGGGAGTTCAACCCAGAGGGACCACGTGCCATTCAAAGTTTCCTCGACCTGACACTTGAGGAGATGCACAAGTCATTCTTCTAACCTCAAGTGGAATGTATGGATATCACTGAGGACATGGGACTGAGCAGTAACCGCGCCGCTGAACAAGTAAAAAATCCTTTAGCCGAACACACTGTCTTTTATTCGGGTTATTTTTGAGAGTTCTCCTTTTGACCGGTACCGGCTAACGAAGGCGAAGATGATTCGGTGTTTGGCCCCCCTCCCTGAGAGTTTGGAAAATCCGGTACTGGAGAAGATGCTCGAGGTCGCACCTTGCCCGGAGCCCTTGAAGGAAGATACCGAGGAGGGTAATACGGGCGAACGCGGGCCCCCATCGCTACCCGCTCCGACCGAGGGAACGAGCGTCTCCACGAAGGAGGACGACCGGGGGAGGAAAAGGATTGCTTCCGAGGATCCGGAAGCCGAAGCCTCCAAACGGGAGAAGAAGTCTCCTATAGAGGGTCCTGCCTTGGGGGGTTCTTTTGCCGCACAAAGTCCGTGAGGGGATCAGCCCTCCAACGAGTCGTAAGTGATCCAAAATATTTTAATAGTAAGAGTATGCTGTCTTTGTCCTCTGAGAAAACAACCACCGCATATATCTTGCAGTGCAGGCCTCAGCCCCTTTCAAATGAGTTCGTCTTGAGGGGATCTTCTTCCGAAGATGATGGAGAGCGAAATGCCTCCCCCGGACTCCTCCGCTCCAGAAGTGGGCGACCCCGAAGTGTCGTCGCGGAGGGCCTCTATGGATCCGGTGAGGCCGAAAGATAGTCCCGTAGACCCCAGAAGTCCCCAGTGTCCAGCTCCCGAAGAGAGCGTACGAAAGAGTCCGGCACCGCCTGGTGTGCGGTCGGACATTCTAAGGGAGTTGGTGGGGCGAGCGGCCATCTCAGAAGAGCACCGTATGTTGATGGGTACGGTGATGGAGAGAATCTCGTCCGCTGAAAGTGGATTACATGAAGCCTTTATGAGTCTATTGATGGGCTTTGAGGTATGTGAGGTAATATGTGATAGTACTGCACATGTTAGGTGTGCCCTGTGTAGATAGTAGCCCCTGAGACTCTAGTTGTCATCGAGAATGGCGGCGAACAGAGGATCATATTCCCAGGCAATAACCAAACTGCCTCTATGTGCAGGTGGTGGAAGCTCCGGTGGCTAGCCGGACTAGGGAGTTTGCTCAATTGAAACGACAACTGGATGTGACCGACGCCGACATCGAGCTTGTTAACAAGAGGCTTGATGAGGCACAGGGTAAGTGTTATTATCCGGTGAACACCACACAGTAAGAGTAGCATAATGTCAGTATCTTTAATATGTTGTGACTGCAGATGGAGCTGCCATCGTGGAAGCCTTGCGGGCGGAACTTGCCCGAGCCAAGGAACAAACGAGGAGTAGTAATGCGGCTGCTTTGAAGGCGGCCGAAGAGTTGAAAGCCGAGAAAGCCACACATTGCGAGAGCTAGGAGAAGATGGCCAAGATGGCCGTAGAATTGAAAGACACTACCAACCGTTGCCGGGTCCTTGAGAAAGAGAACCAAGCGAAGGCAACGGACCTTGAGAAGGCCGCAGCGGTAGACAAAGACACCCGTTCTGCTATGAGAGCGAAGATGGAGGAGCTGCTGGAAGCCGGGGATATTGCGGCTGGAAAACCCTTCATGTTACGGAGGAAGTTCGGAGATCCACGGTATACCCCTCTAGATCGGCTATGGAGCTCGGCAGATGCGTATATGGATTTAGCGGCGAGCGCTGCCGATGCGGCCAAGTACTTCCAAGGTCAGACAGATCATGAAGTGGACAAGCTTTTCTGGATGCAATTCTACGTTCCAGAGCGTCCACTTTCATTGACTGACCAGCTAGCCGAATGGGCCGAACTGAATAGGTTGTCCGGACTCGCCATGAGGTCTGTTGTGGATCAGCTATGGCCGGAAGGGCCTAAGCCGAACAGCTATTTCAGCTTAGTGCAGCAGCTCCTTGATGCGGTGCCGCGCATTAATGCGATGAAGAGGTCGGCGTGCATAGAAGGCTCGCGGATGGCCCTTGCCCGTGTTAAAGCATACTGGGCGGAGATGGACGCTACCACCGTTGCAGCGCTGGGTTCGGCCATAGGCCGTGTGGCCACCAAACACTATTTCGAGGAAGTTCTCGAGGGTGCTCGTTTGATAGAGGCCAAGTGCTCGAAAATATTATGTTTGAGTGATATGTATTCTCATTGTAAACATAATGCTTTTATGAAGTTTTTATAAGGCTGTGTTCATACCTTTGCCTGAAAGTAGTATGATGCCTCCTGTGCGGCCATTTATGTATACATTTGTATAACCTGAAAGATTGCAGCTGTCGGCTTCAACCCCCACGCACATAATGCGGAGGTGCTCACAAAAAACGCGTGTTCACCCTTAACCCAACGTCTTGGTCCTGATAAGGAGGTGATAGCGCAGCGAGCGAGGCAACCGGACAATAATGCTTGAACACTTTCACTTAGCCATAGGAGTTTGACAGTGGGGCTACTAGATAGCCCCTGGTGGCTCCGCACTATCCCGATTGCAGGGTGCGTATATGCCTGGCCGGAAAATGGCCCTTCATTAAGGCGGAGGAATTCTAACATTCCGATAGGTCATCGAGTGGTTGACCAGTCTCACGCTATATCATGACAGTCAGTTTTTGGTTTTCTCTACTGAGGCGGTCATCCAGATGAACCAGGGCACAATCGCAGTAGTTCTCCTGGTGCTACCTTAGCCGGTAAAGCGGAACGTAAGGCACCAAAACACAGGAGCCGGGCGAACCCAACATTTGACCAAAGACAATGATTCGGAGGTGATGCATATAAGGCCGAACTCGCAACGCCGAACACTCCCTAAGGTATTCAGTCTTTATGGTATAAACCAGGCCAAAATAGTGCCGCTTGTAAGAAGCCCCTTCTGTCCAGGTACGTGCATTATTCTAACGTGGCCACACGCCAAGACGTCAGCATCCTTCTCAATGTCGCTGAGAAGTCGATGGATATGTATCAACAAGAGATAGTAAAAAAGGTTGACGCAGGGTCTTAATCTAAAAAGAATCCTTGGAGCGGGTCCCTGCTGCACGTGTGCGCCTGTGTCTCCATTGTGCCGTATCCTGGACGGGTGTAGCACGATGATCATTTGTAAAAGAGAGGAGCTGAGGTGAAAAAACCTGTCGTGCAAAAAGATAGTTTTTTAAAGAAATCATTTATAATTCTAGGTAAGTAAGAATCGTCGCTTGTCTGTGCATGTTGAGCCCCTTGTATTTGTAATAGGGGTGTGATCATTGATCCGGTATAAATTGCATATGGCTGCGCCGGACTCGTCTAGTTGTGTATGAGGTCGTGACCTACTAAATGCTTTAGCTAGTGAGGCAATTTTTAGTGTGCGGCTGCCAGGGCAGTCGCACGCTCTTCGGCGCGCAGAGATCGCTTAATACTTCTGTTCACTATAATGATGCCATGTGGACCGGACATCTTGAGTGTGAGGGAAGCGTAGTGTGGTATTGCATTAAAGCGAGCAAAAGCTTCGCGTCCGAGTAGTGCTTGATAGCCACTTTGGAACGGAGCAATGTGGAAGGTTAGATGTTCGCTACAGAAGTTATCGGGGAGGCCGAATATAACTTTTACTAGCAGGGAGCCCGTGCAACGAGCCCCTGGGCCTGGCGTTACTCCTTTAAAGGTAATATTGCTATGGCGAATTTTTGTTGGGTGTATCCCCATTTCGCGGATTGTATCCTGGTAAATCAGATTTAGACTGCTGCCACCGTCCATCAGGACTCGTGCGAAGCGGTATCCGTCAATTATTGGGTCTAATACCAGGGCAGCCCATCCTGCACGCCGGATACTTGCTGAGTAATCGTGATGGTCGAAAGTGATTGGTGGAGACGACCAGTGGCAGGACTCCGCGGTGATAGGCCTTCGGGCGTATTTTTCTGGGAGTGTCGTTTTGTTTCTCCCATTGATCACGTGTAACACGTTTACTGTTTTGACTTATGGTGGAAATTTCTTTTGTTCCCCAGCGTCTCCCTTGGGAGGCTCATCCTCATCTTTGCTTGGTGTACCCTCCCCCTTGTGTACAGCGTTGAGCTTGCCGGACTACTTGAAGACCCAACATTCTCTGTGGGTATGATTGGCTGGTTTGCCAGGTGTGCTATGGACCTGACATATTTGGTCCAGAATTCTGTTCAGGCTAGACAGTTCGTCTCTGCCGCCTTTAGAGGGCGGCTTCTGACCTGGCCGAGGGCTTTTGAATCCGGCGTTTACTGTCATGCTCTTCGTGCTGTCTCCTTTGTTCCGGCGTTTGTTATTGCTGTTGCGCCGTGATTTCCTGTTTCCATCTCTAACTTCGGATGTACTAGGGTCACTAGTGCTGCATATGGCTAGCCAGCTGTCCTCACCCGCGCAAAAGCGGGTCATGAGGCTTGTTAATGCTGCCATCGTTCTCAGCTTTCCTTGGCCGAGGTGTCTGGAGAGCCATTCGTCACGGACGCTATGTTTAAACGCTGCCAAGGCTTCGGCGTCTGGACAGTCGACAATTTGGTTCTTTTTAGTAAGGAACCTGTTCCAAAGTTTTTGGGCTGACTCTCCGGGCTGTTGATTTATATGGCTCAAATCATCCGCGTCCGGAGGTCGGACATAAGTTCCTTGAAAATTTTCCCGAAAAGCGTCTGCAAGCTCTTCCCAACTTCCAATGGAGTTTTCAGGGAGGCCTTTAAGCTAGTGGCGGGCTGGCCCTTTGAGCTTGAGGGGTAAGTACTTGATGGCGTGGAGGTCATCTCCTCGAGCCATATGGATATGGAGGATCTAATCCTCAATCCAGACCCCAGGGTCTGTTGTTCCGTCATATGCCTCTATGTTTACGGGTTTGAATCCCTCTGGAAATTCATGGTCCATCACCTCATCGGTGAAACATAGGGGGTGTGCCGCGTTGATCGGATGTTTGTTGTGGTACATTGTAAGTTGGGGCACGCTTGCGTGGTCCATAGATGGATCTGGTTGTGCCGTCCTTTTGACGCGAGCCCTCTCGTGGATCGCGTATTGGCTTGTGAGTGGCGTTGTTTGCCGCTTGATGTTGGCCGTGAGGTCGTCTATCCGGCCAGGTGGCTGTTTTGATTTTTGGTTGTGAGGGGTCTAAGGCCTCCTCACCGAATTCAGGTAGCAACTTCCACTTTGGGTAGCTCTTGGTGGGGCGATTGTCGCCGTACTTCGTTGCTGTGTTGCGTACTTTACTCCATCTGATTTGGAGTATGTCCTGCGCAGCCTTGAGCCTTTGCTTTTGCTTTTTTAGACTCCTTGCGGTGGCAAGAAGACTTTGACGGGCATTCTGCTGCTCCGGGTGCCTGTCCGGTGTTGTGTCGTCCGGACTATTATCTTTGGCAGAATTGGTTTGTTCGGTTTGATTCTCCGTATTGCCGTGGTCCGGCAGTGGTTCGCCCTGCTCCAACACTGGGTCTGTGTGATCGTTACTTCTGGCGAGGCGGGATTTGGGGCGACGCTTGTGTCGCCGCTTTGACTGCTTCTCGAGGGAACAAGCCTTCGGTGCGTCCTTTCGTTCCTTGTCATCGTCTTTTGGTGTGTCCACCATGTATACCTCATATGATGAAGTGGACGTCCAGCGCCCTATGGGCGGTGGTTCATCTTTGCCTCCCGCATCGTTGTCCATACCGTCAATGTCTACGGAGTCGAAGTCGAGCATGTCGGTTAAATCATCGACAATGGCTACAAAGTGGGTGGTGGGTGGGCGTCGAATTTCTTCGTCGTCCCCATCCCAATCCCGTTGGCCACAATCCAGCCATGGCTCTCCAGACAAAGAGAGAGACCTTAGTGAATTCAGAATGTCTCCAAAGGGCGAGTGCTGAAAGGTATCTCTGGCGGTGAATTCCCTGATCGGCGCCCACTTGGATTCGATTGGCAGGGGCGCGGATGGTTCGGGGTCCGGAAGAGAGTCCGGCATCTTGGAGTCATGGGTTGCGCGGAGGATTATGCCGGTGTTTGGCTCGATCGCCGTCGAGACTGCAGCCCCTGAGGCGGTGTCTAGCCACCCGTCCTCGATTGGCGTAGTTGGCTTCGAGCTAAGGGTCGGAGCTGGTGTGGATGCGGCCTCTGGAGAACCGTCCGGTAGCAGAGCTAGGTCATGCCCCTCGAGACAGTGCGGCGCACCCGGCTATGGCTCGAATCCGTCGAAGATCAAGTCTCCGAGGATGTCGGCCGAGTAGTTCAAACTTCCAAATTTGACCTGATGGCCAGGGGCGTAGCTTTCAATCTGCTCCAGATGGCCAAGCGAATTAGCCTGCAGTGCAAAGCCACCGAATATGAAGATTTGTCTGGGGAGAAAAGTCTCACCCTGGACGGCATCGCTATCGATGATAGTAGGAGCCATCAAGCCTAACGGTGACGACACAGAGGAACTCTCAATGTAAGCACCAATGTCGGTGTGAAAACCGGCAGATCTCGGGTAGGGGGTCCTGAACTGTGCGTCTAGGCTAGATGGTAAAAGGCGGCAAGGGACACGAAGTTTTACCCAGGTTCGGGCCCTCTTGATGGAGGTAAAACCCTACGTCCTGCTTGATTGATATTGATGATATGGGTGTTACAAGAGTAGATCTACCACGAGATCAGAGAGGCTAAACTCTAGAAGCTAGCCTATGGTATGATTGTATATTGTGATTGTTGTCCTACGGACTAAAACCCTTCAGTTTATATAGACACTGGAGAGGCTTAGGGTTACACAAGGTCGGTTACAAAGGAGGAGATATCCATATACGTATTGCCTAGCTTGCCTTCAACGCCAAGTAGAGTCCCATCCGGACACGAGACGAAGTCTTCAATCTTGTATCTTCATAGTCTAACAGTCCGGCCAATGGAGATAGTCCGGCTGTCTGGAGACCCCCTAATTCAGGACTCCCACACCAACCTTCTCGCTATTTCCCATGTACGAAAAAATTGAAAGAAGGAAAAGGGAAGGAAAGAAATAGCTAGGAGTTTTGGAAAATGTTGAAACTTCTCCTACTAACTCTAAGAATTATACTTAGCCCGAGAAAAGAAGTTTCACGCGATATAAAAGAGTTTAATTCAAACTCATTTGAATTTAATTCAAATGGTTTCAACTAGGTCAAAATTTAGAAGATCCCAAAAATGATGAGGATTTTTGGAGGAGCCTCAATAAAAGTGATAAGAATTGTGGACAAGATTTGAAGGTCACACTCGAAGTGGAATAAGCATGGGAATTATTTTGCAAGTGTGTTCCGCTTAATTCCAAACTAATGGAATATTTATAATAGCTCCATAACTATTAGGAGGACATGTTATAAAGAGAAATCACCATGTGAATTCCCTCGATTTAAATAGGTCAAAAGATCTATGCAATTTATTTAGCCGAGCTTTTAAAAATTAAAAGACATGATGGCATGATGACATGATGCGATGCAAAATAAATAAATAGACCAAGCACTAATTAAACACACGGTGATCACGAAAAGTATGGAAGTCTTCTGGAGCGTCGGTCTTGGGGTGTCACAACTCTCCTCCACTTAAAAGAGATCTCATCCCGAGATCTAAGGATGGCACCAGGGAGAAACGGAAGAGGAAGAGGTAAAACAAAGTTGCTTCTTGGAGAACCGAGTGAAACCACGAACCTTGAGAGGTTGAACAAATTGAAAGAAAGAATACAGCGAAGATGAACAAAGTTGAAAATACTCCATTACAAAAGAGGAACAAGGAACATTACTAGAACCTTGTAGGGTTGAAGACGTAAGAAAAAGGGTTGCAATGGACAAGAAGTACATGCATGCCCTCCGGTTGAAACGAGATGTACAAGGAACGATAACGATCAATTACATCAACACTTCGGTTGGAAATGGAAGGCGTAGAATGTGAACTTGACAAGATGAGAGGATACTTCATGAAATCAACACACTGCCTCCGGAAGTATTGAAAGAATGGCACAATGGGTAAGAAAGATTTCAGACAACACTTTGGTTGAGAAGGGAGGCAAAACTCGACAGAATGGGAAGAACTTGAAAAGAGGGCACAACACCCCGGTTGAATGGATAAGCACGAACAAAACACGGTCCTCACAATTAGAGATGACGAGTGAAGAGAGCAACATCACAAAGCCTCCGGAAGAAAGAATAGAAGATATATCATTGGAATAACAGGATGGAGAAGAAAATGCCAACTTTTGCCAGAATTGAGCTTGGAAAGCACCCTTCCAAGAAGGTTATATGGAGTTGTTGGAAAACCGATGATGAAACGAAAAAGCTTGTAGTGGGCTTATGGAAAAACTTCTCAAAATTACGAGGTGAAATTCTGCCACTAACGGAAACAATAGATTGGATTGCTATCAACAAGGAGACGAGAAGCTTATTTCACCGGGAGGATAAATGAAGAACTTGGGTCATTTATGAGCACCATAAATAGCAAAAATACTTAGGGAAAGCTTTCGGTGAAATATAACCCAAGATAACTCCAATGAAGAGGTTGATTGGTTGAAAAGATGTCTTCAGAGAAGAGAAAATGATGGATTTAGATATATCACTCTTGAAAACTTGTGAATCATGAAACACAAAGGGAAATTATCAACAGTGACATAACACCACCTCAAAAGATGAGATAGGGAAGAATTACACTTCAGAATGAAAGATGAAGAATGCTTGAACTCCTCAAAACAAGACATGTGTTGAACACCATGTTGAATTTAGAGTATAGTTTGGTGGATCATAACTTCGAGAGAAATCTTGAAGAACGAATGAATAATGAAAGGAATCCTTGATGAGCCACCATGTTGAGCATCCATGAAGAACTCCGGTAATAAAAGAATGATCAAAAAGAAGTGAAGGATGAAAAGAATAAGATTGAAGCCTTGCAATGATTGGATGGAGCTTTGCGACGAGATAAAGCGGAAAACTTGGAACTCTGGAAAGAAAAGATGAAACATCTCGAATCGAGACATGTGACATCATGAACAACTATGGAAAGAAGAAACTAGATCACTTGGATGAAACAATAATAAGAATTACGTTATGCGTATCCTTCACAAATTTAAATTGATGACAAGCAACGGATTTGTCATACTACTTATTCTCATTGAAAGGATTAAGAGAGATATAGCGCAAACTTGAGAAGGACTTCAACGAACCACCGATAGGATTTGGAAAGAACGAATGAATTGATAAAATAACAATGGAAGAGAATTCTTGAACGAACCGCCGTAAGAATTGAAAATGAAAGTAATAAAGGAACAATTAACCGGGAAGAAGTAGAAAATGAGCGAAGATACTTGAGTGAATTTAGATACAAGAGAATGAAGAGATGACAAGCTGAGGAGGCCGGTTCAGTGGAGAGGAGGCCGGTTGAGGAGGCTTTGTCTGGGATGAAACTTGGGGAAGCCTGGTAGGGTAGTGACTCGACGAAGCATTACGAGCGAGTAGCAGCTATGCTAGTTGCAGGGGAAGCAGGGCCGGCTGCAGGGACTCCGGCAGGCGAGTGCGCTGCTTTGGCGGCATCTCGCAGGAAGACGAATGAGAGGGCAGTGGCGACGAGGGTTAATGAGAAGAAGAGAGAGATGGTTAGAGGAGAAGGAGAACCAGGGGAAAAGGAATGGGGCAAGGGGCGAGTGGACCTGCTGGTCCGATGACGGGGTCCTCGGCACTCGGCAGACGGATTCGGGCAGGGGGACTTGGGGCTTGAGAGGAACCGGCGCGTGGAAGCAGCCGATGGCAGAGATCCATGCAGCGGCGGCTGCTGCTTGAGGAAAAACATCCATGGCTGCTCCTGCTTAAAAGGGAGACAGAGGCCGGAGTGTGAGGAGAGAAATGGGAAAGGAACAGGGAGACCGAGGAAGGAGAGAGCGGGAGCGGAGCTCCTCTGCTGGTGCTGCTGCTCGCGACAGATCAAAGCGGCTGGAGAGCTCCAGCTTGAGGAGGCCAGGGGCATAGGCACAAGCCTGCGGGAGGTCGCAGGAGGAGGTTGCGGTCTCGTCGTGAAGCAGAGGAGGCCGCGGAAGCTTGGAGCTCGAGGACGGAGGGCTCGGGCCCAGGAAGAGCTCTGGTTTGTTGTTGCTGCAGACTCGAGGAGAAATAGAGGGGGTCATGGCATGAGGTGGCTCTGGTCGCCGGTGGTGCTAGAGGGCGAGGTAGGAGGAGATTTGGGGGGCCGCGGATGCGGTGAGGATCGAACAGGGGAGGCGGCGGAGATGATTGGTGGTTGGATGGATCGGTCATGAGCGGCCAATGGATGAATTCAAGGAGAGGTGGAGGATTGGCTGCGGGATCAGGATGGATCCTAAGGAAGAGAGTGGCGGCGGCAGGGATGATGGGACATTGATCCTAAAATTTAGGGTTAGGGTCTATTTATAGTAAGGGCTAGATTTGGTACTATTAGGTCCCTCCAATTAAATTCTACGGTCGAGAATAAATATGTTAGGGAGTCCAATAAATAAAACGAAGATATTTTAGGGTCGGGTTCGGTGAAGTTTTCGGACGCGTGAGGGGGTCTGAGAACTGTGCGGAGAGGGGGTCTGACAAAAGGCCATGGAGGCAAGGGGGGGTTTAATGGGCTCGGAGAAGAGAAAGAAGAGAGCGGCCCGAGAGAAGGTGGTGAAGGGAAAAGGATAAAAGACAACAATGACGGATGCAAGTTTTATGAAAACATGTGATGCAATATGCATGACGAAATGCAACAACACCAAAAATAAACACATGACGACAACGAAGAACAAGGAAGGCTTCTGGAGCGTCAGTCTCGGGGTGTCACACAACTGGACTAGGCGCAGGTCCCAGGAATCCAAGGTGTGGGGCACCCAGGCGAAGCCCCGGGGTAGCCACCCCTGATGCCTACGTGCCCCACATGATAGACCAGGATTACACGCCTGAGAAGACCTCAACTCATTCCCCGAGCCGAGCTGGGCAGGAGATTCATTGGAGGCTGGGGCTTTCCATGAGCTACCTCGAAGCTTCGTCGAATCCTTCGATGACAACAACCACAGCGTAAGACCGGTACCCCAGGGACATGCTTACACTAACCATGAACCACAGGTGAACCAGGCCGTGACAGCGGTTGGAGACCCCGTGTAACGCCCCGAGACCGATGCGCCAGGTGTCTTTCAGTTACTCGCCGTCATTACCATGTCTTTTGCTTGCGTGTTGAACTTTACTAGGTCATCTTGTGCATCCATTTTGCATTCATGTTCGTCTCTTGCATCCGGTCGCTTTCTCCATTGTCCGTTCGGAGATCCGACACTCTCACATGCACCCGTTGCACCTCTCAGATCTGGTTTCATGAGCGGGATAAAAACATTCTTGGAATGGGCCAAGATTTGTCAAGCGGTCTTGGAATATCACCGGTAGACCGCCTGTCAAATTTCGTTCCATTTGGAGGTCGTTTGATGCCCCAACGGTTAACCACGTTAACCAAAGCCCTCCTTCTCTTTGCACACTAGCACCCCTTCACAACAGCCCACTAGCCCATCTAAACCCCCTCCATGCTCTTCACCATTGGATCACAATCGTGTGGGCGAAAACCACACCTCAATAGCCCTATCGCAGCTCCCTCTGCCAATTTAAACACCCCCCTCCGAAATTTCGGGCAAAAACACTAGCCTCCTCTTCCTCCACGATGCCAGATGCGTTCGCCTTTGCCGGACACGTCCACCGCGGCGCCCGGGCCAATCCCAGGGTGACACGTCACCTCCCGTGCCCCAGCCGCCGCGCGCCGCCGCCTGGCCTGACCGGGCCCGAGGGCGGTGTAGCGCCCAAGATGTGATTCTATCCCAATCACGTGATGAACTCATGATAGAGACACAATCGCATTTGGAGTGCATAGCAAGGTGCACATCATTACAACATACCATGTACTGAATAAATGAGAATACAAGGTAAAGGCTTACACTTGCCACAAGCTACAAAATGAATACAATAGTAGATCAATACATAGCAGTCATCATACACAAGAGTAGGATCCGACTACGGATGAAATCAAACGAAAAAGACGAATGACATCCACCCTGCTAATCCCAGGCTTCCCCGACCAGGAACCTATTCCCTTGACCGAAGAAGAAGAAGAACTCCAAAAGCAATCAAGCATCACTCTCCCGTCAGATCACCGCATTACCTGTACCTGCAACTGTTGTTGTAGTAATCTGTGAGCCACGAGGACTCAGCAATCCCATTACCATGGGTATCAAGACTAGCAAAGCTTAAAGCAAGCAACTAAGCATTGTATGGTGGCTAACTTACGAGTACAAGAGTAAGATGAGAAACTACGCAAACGGTCACAAACTAGTAATGATCAATAAGTGATCCTGGACTACTTACGATCAAACATAACCCCACTGTGTTCTCTTCTCCAACTCGTTCGAAAAGAGACCATCACGGTTACACACGCGGTTGGTGTATTTTAATTGAGTTTAGTTCAAGTCCACTACAACCGGATATTAAAAATTCCCATCTGCCACATAACCGCGGGCACGGCTCTCGAAAGTTTAAACCCTGCAGGGGTGTCCCAACTTAGCCCATGCCAAGCTCATGATCCAAGGAGACAATCCTCCATTGTGGGACCCTCCAATCGGACTCGGAATCTCGGTGTACGAGACATTTCGACAATGATAAAACTAATCCAGCAAGACCTCCCGGCATGCCGACGCCCTAATAGTAGTCGCGCGTATCTCATGTCAGGCCACGACCGGATGGGTCAAGCTACAAGTAAAACTAGATGCTCGGGTTTCCCTGTGGTGGCCCCGCAGGTTGCCTGTTGGGACCAACACCATCAGAGCTGGCCCCCTGTATTATGTGGAATTACTTTATGGGTAGCGCTAACTCCCTATTCATCAAATTTAATATCAAGTTTAGTTATTATGTTGGGGAAATGGTAAAACCAATGTTGGGCCTTGCTGGAAGAGTTTTATTCAAAGCGAACTATCAAGAGGAGCCCATAAAACCTCACCGTGTTAGGGACGCAAAATCAAGGAACATAACACCGGTATGACGAAAACTAGGGCGGCAAGAGTGGAACCAAACACCAAGCAAAAGGCTAAGCCTTCCACCCTTTACCAAGTATATAGATGCATTAATTAAATAAGAGATATTTTGATATCCCACGATATCCGTGTCCCAACATGGAACAACCTACAACTGCACCTGCAACTAGCAACGCTATAAAAGGGGCTGAGCAAAGCGGTAACATAGCCAAACAATGGTTTGCTGGGATGGTGGGAAAAGGTTAGAAGCTGTTTCATGGCATATTGGGCGGCTTGATAAACAAATGATAGGTAGCGCGACATAGCGATAGCATCGAGACAACTAGCAACGCAAAGATAGTTGTGGTATCCAGAGTAACGGTCATCTTGCCTGAAATCCTGCTACGAAGAAGACCGAATCCATGAAGTAGACGAACCAAAGTAGTCGAACGGATCCTCACAATCGCAACGTGACCGGAACTATCAAGAAGGAGCACAACAAGAAAGAAACAAACAACAAGTATGATGCATGTCCAGTTTAATGATTCATGGCATTGTAAAGTGCGACAAACAATACTACAAATTAAGTGGAGCTCATAATTAAATATTAGTTCACTCTCATTTAAGCTACTCAACAATATTAAATGTAATTAAACATGGCAAGGGGTGAATCATAATAAAACTAACTACTTAGGCAAGTTTAAATGAGGCTGGAACAACAAACAACAATTTCGGTAAATCCCCACATACATACTTTGAATTTAATGGAAACAACAATTTAAATAGTGTTATCATGATGTGGATGACATGTGGAAGTTTTATATAATTTTATGAAAATGCAGACATGAGCATGTTAGAGCATTTGTCGCCATGGCAGAACGAAAGGGTGCCATGGCGGCAAAACGGGAATGGTGACACGACAACGAATCTGAAAATGATGTAACGACAACTTTCCGACGATCCAGCAATTCATGCAAATGCTGGTGCAAAAGAACAAGTGTGCGGAACATGCAAGAGTGACAGGGAGTGATCCGGGTTACCGGGTTCCCACCTATCGTTCACGGGCGGATACAACATCTAAACATGCATCTCATACAACATACATGCATTCGTTCACGGGCGTGGTTTCGGGGTTATAGCTTCGAAGCGTGCATTTTCAGAACGGATCAAGTTCGTTGAGGGAAGTAGTGGTTCATGCTTCAAAGAGGAACTTGACGGATTCGAATCCCTTCGGAGTTGTCATGGTACTTGGGTTCTTCGGACTTGCCGGTCTCGCCAAATCGAAGGGGTACTTAGCATTTCTGCTACCCGGGTCGTCGACGACAGTAGTTGTTCTAGGCATTGGGTGTTGAGGTACTTCGTGTTCTTAGAGATTCCCAAGACGGCGGTAGAGGTACACTTGTTGTAGTGGTACTCGGTGATGGAGTCAAACTTGAAAATTCCAAACACTTCGAGGTCACCCTCAGTCTTGGCGATTATACGTCGATGTAGTGGTACTCGCGGTCTTTGAAAATAGTGATCGTCGAGGTACTTGCAACGAAACAGCAATGGCAACCCAAAGGCCAAAACAACCCAATCACATCTAAAGGTCGTCGGGTTGTGGTCGTGATGCTCTGGGTGTTTGCAACGGTGGTGGTGGGCGTGCAACTGGAGTTGCACAAAGCGAGCGATGGTGCCAGTGCTGGGGCGGAGTGGGGGAAGACTTGGCCGGCAGAACAAGCAGGGTGGTCGGGGATGAAGGAGCGTTGCTACTCTAGCAGAGAGAAGACGCAAGGCAGGAGGCTTGAGGGCGAGCGGCCCAGGCACGCGACAGGGCTAGCCATTCCACGCGAGGAAGGGGAAGTGGAGCTCCGCGACGGGTGACAGAGGAGCTCGAGGTCGAGGCAAGGATACGGAGGAAGGAGTTGTTGCACAATAAGCTAGTTTAGCTAGCGTGTCTAGTTTCAGTAGTTTCAGACTTTGCCTCGTCATAGTTTTCTGTTAGGATACAGTTAGCTTTTTCCGTCAGGTTAGTTGGTGGCTTCCGCGAGGCGCGACTTGTGCGTACCGTGGAGCGATCGTAGGAGGCCGTGGACTGCGTGCTCGATCGTGGGATGGCGCGATCCGGTAAGAGCGGCAGGACTACGGCATGTTCACCTGAAGTTCAGAAATAAAAGGAGAAGAAGAAGCAGAAAAGCAGCTGCAAGTTCGCTGCGCAAAATCGTGTGTGTGTGCTATGATTCAGAGAGAAGAGAGGCAACAAGTGGCATCAGAGCCATGTCAAAGACGCCGGCGGCCCAGGCAAGGGCGTCCGCGGGCGGCTCAGGGCGTTCGGAGACACCTCCACGCCTTCGAGCACCGTCCCAGGATCGGGGACGAACTCGCCGCCGCGGCGACGTGCCAACGCAGACGATGGTGCAGCCGGCGCCCTCTTCGGGCGCGCTCCCGATGCTGACGCGCACCAACTACGCCGAGTGGGCTCTGCTCATGAAGGTCTACCTTCAGGCCCATGGCTGGTGGGGGGCGGTCTCCCATGGCGACGTCACCTACCACAACGAGCGCAACGCGATGATCACCATCTTGCGCGGCCTCCCTTCGGATGTGCTGCTCGCGGTGGGCGAGAAGGAAACCGCCAAGGAGGCCTGGGACGCCATCGCCCTGCAGCGCCTCGGAGCCACGCGCGTGCGCGAGGCCAACGCGCAGAAACTCCGGCGTGATTTCGAGGGCATCACCTTTCGCGACGGGGAGACGATCGACGATTTCTCGCTCCGCTTGTCAGGGATCGTCGCCGGCCTGCGCGCTCTTGGCGACATCGTGGAAGAATCAAAGGTAGTGGCCAAGTTCTTACGTGTGGTTCCACCCCAGTTCGCGCAGGTGGCGATCGCGATCGAGACGCTGCTGGACATCAGCACGCTCTCTCTGGACGAGGTCACCGGCAGACTGCGCGTCGTGCAGGACCGCCTCGACGACGCACAAGGCGCCAACAGCAGCCAAGGTGGGCGGCTGCTTCTCACCCGGGAGGAGTGGCAGGCCAGCGAACTGCAACCGCGTGCCTCGGGCGGCAACAACAACCGCCGCAAGCGCGGTGGTCATGGCCAAGGAAGGGGCCGCGGTGGCGGACGTGGCGCCGGGCGCGGCACGGACTACCCCGACAAGAGCGGCGGGGACAAGGAGAAGTGCCGATACTGCGGCATCAAGGGCCACTGGGCCCGCGAATGCAGGAGGAAGAAGAGGGAGGAGGAGGCCCTTCTCGCCCAGGCCGATGAGGAGGCCGATCCTCAGATGCTGTTCGCCGAGGTAGTCGAGCTCGCGCACCCGATCCAGACGGAGTCGCCGGTCGATGTTCGTCGCGATCCACTCCAGGTCATTGTCTTCCTCAATGAGGAGCAGTCCAGCGTCGCCCCAGCCGCAGGGGACACCGCCCCGGACCCGGTGTGGTACCTGGACTCTGGCGCGTCCAACCACATGAACGGAGACCGCACGGCGTTCGCCGAGCTCGACAACGCGATCACCGGATCTGTACGTTTCGGGGACGGCTCGGTGGTCCAGATCGAAGGGCGCGGCACCGTCGCATTCGGCACCAAGAGGGGAGCGCAACGCGCCCTGACGGATGTGTACTACATCCCCAGGCTCAAGAGCAGCGTGGTGAGCCTTGGACAACTCGACGAGAACGGCTGCGACATCAACGTCCACCACGGCATCCTCTCCATCCACGACCGACGCGGAAACCTAATTATCAAGGTAAAGCGATCTTCAAATCGCCTGTACAAACTGCATATTCACCCCGTGCGCCCGGTCTGTCTCGGTGCGCGCACGGACAACGTGTCATGGCGCTGGCACGCCCGTTTCGGTCACCTGCACATCGACGCTCTGCAGAGGATGGCGCGGGGAGGAATGGTGCGAGGGCTGCCAGGCATTGAGCACTCCGGAGAGCTCTGCCAGGCGTGCCTTGCCGGCAAGCAACGCCGGGCGCCGTTCCCCCAGACGGCCAAGTACAGAGCGGAGGCGCCGCTCGACCTCATCCACGCGGACCTCTGCGGAGCAATCACACCAGCGACACCAGGAGGACGGCGCTACTTCCTTCTCCTCGTGGACGACCACAGCCGCTACATGTGGCTCAACCTGCTGACGAGCAAGGACGAAGCCGCGACAGCAATCAAGGAATTCCAGGCGCGTGTGGAGATAGAGGCACGGCGTAGGCTGGGCACACTGCGGACGGACCGCGGAGGAGAGTTCACGTCCACGGCGCTGGCGAAGCACTTCGCGTCCACCGGAGTCCAGCGCCACCTGACCGCGCCTTACTCCCCGCAGCAGAACGGGGTGGTCGAAAGGCGCAACCAGACGGTGGTGGGCATGGCAAGGAGCATGATGAAGGCCAAGGGCATGCCGGACTACTTCTGGGGAGAGGCGGTAACCACGGCCGTCTATCTCCTGAACTGGGCGTTCACGCGCAGCGTGGACGGGGCGACGCCGTACGAGGCCTGGCATGGCAGGAAGCCAGAGGTGAGCCACCTGCGAGTCTTCGGGTGCGTGGCGCATGTCAAGAGCGCGCGCCCCCTCCTCAAGAAGCTGGACGATCGGAGTACTCCCATGGTGCACATCGGGTATGAGCCTGGTTCCAAGGCATACAGGGTGTACGACCCGGCGACGCGCAGGGTGCACGTGTCCCGCGACGTTGTGTTTGACGAGAGCGCGAGCTGGGACTGGAGCAACGAGACGGCGGGCGCAGGCGGCTCCTTCGTCGTCGACTTCTCGGCATACGGTGGACCTCTTGAAGATGTGGTCACCCCGGCAAGAATCTCTGCTCCGCCGTCACCCGAACCTGCCACCGGGGCGGCTGGAGAGAACACGCCTGCATCGCCACACTCCGGTCCCGATGCCGGGGCACCGCTTTCGCCAGCAGCAGGTGGCGCATCAGCTGCCACCCCTGTCTGGCATGATGTGCAGTTCGCAACCCCGCCACCTCATGACGCGGACATGTTCGACAACGCAGACGATCCCGACGCCGTGCACCGCTTTCGCCGCCTGGATGATGTGGTCAATCTTGCCGCGGCGCAAGGCGGAAGGACAGAGCACCTCCTTCTACTACCCGAGGGAGAGCCGGCGACGTTCGCAGAAGCGGAGCCCCATGCGGCGTGGCGGGCAGCGATGACTGAAGAAATGGCGTGCATTGAGTCTAACGAGACCTGGTCTCTCTGCGATCTGCCTGCAGGTCACCGACCCATCGGCCTGAAGTGGGTTTTTAAGGAGAAAAGGAACGCCGCCGGCGAGGTGATCAAACACAAGGCCCGTCTGGTAGCGAAGGGGTTTGTGCAGCGCGTCGGGATCGACTTTGAAGAAATCTTCGCCCCGGTGGCCCGTCTCGACTCTGTGCGTGTGTTGCTCGCCGCAGCCGCACAGGAAGGATGGGAGGTGCACCATCTGGATGTCAAATCGGCCTTCCTCAACGGTGAACTCGAGGAGGAGGTGTACGTGGTGCAGCCTCCCGGATTCGAGCACGCCGGCGCGACGAGCAAGGTGCTCCGACTGCACAAAGCGCTCTATGGGCTGCGTCAGGCACCGAGGGCATGGTACGCGAAGCTCGACAGCAGCCTCAATGCTCTAGGCTTCGAGAGATGCCCATCCGAACATGCAGTGTACACGCGGGCTGGTCATGGTGGCCGGCTCCTGGTGGGCGTGTATGTAGACGATCTGATTGTCACCGGAGCATCCACGACAGCGATCGCTGAGTTTAAGAAGGAGATGATGGCGCTCTTCAAAATGAGCGATCTGGGGCTACTGAGCTACTACCTCGGCATCGAGGTAGACCAGAGGCCGGGCCAGATCATCATCGCACAATCCGCGTACGCCGGCAAGCTACTGGAGAAGGCCGGCATGGCCGACTGTCACCCCGTGGCCACGCCGATGCAGCAGCGCCTTAAGCTCAGGCGGGAGGGGGCCGGTGAGCCTGTGGACGCCACCTACTACAGGAGCGTGGTGGGGAGCCTCCGCTACCTCACCCACACGCGCCCGGACATAACCTACGCCATCGGGTATGTCAGCAGATTCATGGAAGCTCCGACGAGCGAACATTGGGCTGCTGTGAAGCAGCTCCTCAGGTACATCGCCGGCACACGCCAGCTGGGATGTCGCTATGCACGGCAGGAGCACGGCGCAGAGCTCGTCGGCTACAGCGACTCGGACCTCGGGGGAGACTTGGACGACCGCAAGAGCACCAGCGGCACCATCTTCTTCCTCGGTGGCAGCCCGGTATCATGGCAGTCAGCCAAGCAGAAGATCGTCGCACTTTCTTCGTGCGAAGCAGAGTACGTCGCCGCGGCTGGTGCTGCCTGTCAGGGCATCTGGCTCAGACGGCTGATCGGGGAACTGCTTGGGCGTGACGACGGCGCCACCAGGCTCTACATCGACAACAAGTCAGCCATCGCACTGAGCAAGAACCCTGTCTTCCATGACAGGAGCAAGCACATTGAGCTCCGCTACCACTTCATTCGTCAGTGTGTTGAGGACGGCAGCATCGACGTTCAGTATGTCAGGACTGGCGATCAACTTGCAGACTTTCTCACGAAGGCGCTCGGGCGAACTCAGTTCCAGGAGATGCGTGATCGTGTGGGGATCGTCAAGTACAAGCCAACCTAGCTTAGGGGGAGTTTGTTGCACAATAAGCTAGTTTAGCTAGCGTGTCTAGTTTCAGTAGTTTCAGACTTTGCCTCGTCATAGTTTTCTGTTAGGATTCAGTTAGCTTTTTCCGTCAGGTTAGTTGGTGGCTTCCGCGAGGCGCGACTTGTGCGTACCGTGGAGCGATCGTAGGAGGCCGTGGACTGCGTGCTCGATCGTGGGATGGCGCGATCCGGTAAGAGCGGCAGGACTACGGCATGTTCACCTGAAGTTCAGAAATAAAAGGAGAAGAAGAAGCAGAAAAGCAGCTGCAAGTTCGCTGCGCAAAATCGTGTGTGTGTGCTGTGATTCAGAGAGAAGAGAGGCAACAGGAGTCGCGCGAGGCAGAGGCGAGGTGGGTCGGAGCTGCGGGTCTGGCTCGCCGATAGACAAGGCTCTCCGCCGCAGCTAGACATGATGCAGAGGCGCGCAGGCACGGCGACAAACTCGCGGCAGGCTGCTGCAGCCACGGAAGAGGCGAGGTGAGGGGCGGAGAGGCAGATACGAGTGAGCGGGAGACTCGTGGGGCCTCGAGTGCTCGAGCAGAGGAGGCAGCGCCTTGGCGGGGACAGAGTGCTCGTGCGGATCGGCGAGGGGAGGAGCAGGCAGAGGGGATCGGGCACGATCCTGATCGGTACAAGTGGCTGGTGGTGCTGCGGGATCGAGAGGGAGAGATCGAGAGGACGGGGGTTAGGGCTAGGTTTAGGAAGGGCTTAGGTGGGCTTGGGAGTCCGGCCCAATGGAAAGGGAGGCTGCTGGGCTCTCCACTCCCTCTCTCATATTTTCCAAAACAGAAAAAGGAAGAAAGTAAAGAGAGAAAGGTAAAGGTTAGAGAAGGAACTTTGGCATGCGGATAATTTTCCTGGACTCACAAAAATATGCATGTACACAGAAAAATAGAAGTGGCATGATTGGAGAAATTAAATGCAAACTCATTTGAATTTAATTCAAATGGTTTGAACTAGGACGAGGTTTTAGGAGTGTCCAAAAATGTTGAGAATTTTGGTAGAGCTCCGAAAAACGATAAAAGAATTTGAGGACAGAGTTTGAGGTCAAGAAGTTAGATAACAAAGGCATGGCGTATTATTTTGCAAGTGTGTCAAAGGTAATTCGACATAAATGGAATATTTTATAATAGCTCCCTAATATCGGGAGGATAAGTTATAAAGAGAAGTCACCCTTCCCTCGATTTAAATAGATCAACGATCTATGCAATTTATTTAGTTGAGTTTTAAAAGGGGTTGCATGATGACATGATGCAATGATGAATGCAACAAACAAAACAAATGTCACGACGAATCTGTGAATCCAAGAAGGCATCTAGAGCGCCGGTCTTGGGGCCTCGCAACCTGCCCACCACGGGCCGCATCTGGGCCACGCCGCGCGTGCCTCGCCCGCCACCGCCTTCGCCAAGCCGTGCTGCCCGCGGATGACCGCCGCCGCCTCGCGCCACCGTCGCGCTCCTCCACCCGACTACAACCCGCGCGCCGTACGCCACCGCCTTGTGCCGCTGCCGCCTCTGCCATGCCATGCCACCGCCGCCTCCCGCGCCACGCGCCGTGCTCTCGCCGCCCCATGCCGGCAAATGCCTCCCCGCGCCGCCCCTTGTCGGGATCCGGCCGGATTGTGGCACCCGGCTCAGAGAAAATTGGAACACTCCGTATTCCAGCCCAGATATCGAGGTGAAGTCTTCTGGAATACAGCACTTCTTAGTATAGAACAAACCAACTCTCTATTACAACACGAATATGAATACAAGTGTTCCAATATTACAATGAATAACATTGGCATGGCGACATTACGCCAACCACGGTTGCTCTATACAAGCAACATAACAACTCGAAGCAGCAGAACAACTACTCGCAGCGGAACAATGAACGACGATGATGGACTCCAATCCGCAGGGACTCTTGCTGGAACATTTATCCTAGCTCGCGCACACAGGAACACCACCAAACTAGCAAGCAATCTAGGCACGACCTGCAAGCTGGCATGACACGCCAGGTTAGTACATTGAATGTACTTGCAAGCTCACAATAACCAAAAGCATTCAAGACAAACAACAGCATGGCATTTATAGGTTAAGCAGGGATTATCATGAGATCATAAGAATAACATGGCATGAACAATACAAGCATAATGCTGTAGAACAATAGGAGCATGACATGAACATAATACTGCGAGAACAATATGATCATGGCATGAACATATAAATCTGATGATACTAGCATGCAACATGATGACACTATATGCACCATTTATTCTGCTCGGGTTACCTCGTAACCAAGCGGTGATCCTTCCGGTGATCCCAACCATAACCAACACTTGGTCTCAAACTGTGATCCTTCCGGCGATCACAACCATGACCAATATATGGCCTCAAATAGTGATCCTTCCGGCGATCACAACCAACTTATATCATCATCAAATCATGGTTGTTATTAAGCACATTATTATTATTATTATTATTATTACTGTTGACTCATAGTGTGACCAACTATGGACTGGCCCTTATCCGTGGGCGCGGCTATCGATATATTTAATATACACTCTGCAGAGGTTAGTACACTGTACCCACACTACGGAACCCATGGCCTTGCACTCCCATTTGGGTGGACCAACGATGTTCCAACAAAACTGATCTACTGCCATGACACTCTCCCGGCCACTCCGACCCACTCCCAACTGGGCTAGTCCTGGGTGGCCCCGTGTCTACCAAAGACACAACGACCACCGTCATGGCCAAACGTCCCTCACGGGGACCGTCCCTCACTGGGACCGGATCCATAACAATAACAACGGGCACACAAGGTTATGTATGCTCACCGGGCGAGGGTACCACACGCCCATAACCTTCCCTCATTGGTGGCACCGGCGAGTGGCACGACAATAGACCAAGTTAGGACCTTCCCGTAAAGGTAAGCGTGGTTGCACTGGTCAGTTTGATATGGTGGCACCATGACTCAGCTAGCAGGTGTTCAAGTCCAATTTAATCCTGTTAAACTTGAATGCAAATATGCTGAGCCATGACAAAATAAAACATGATACAATTATAATGCATGAGCATGATATCAATATAAGCATGAGTGCAACATAACTAGCCACCATATCAACAATGAATCATCTCCAACTGAGCATGGCATAATGAAGAGCATGAATATTACCAGTACGACACTACTCATAGCATAACATGACCACTAGCATCAACAATAAACATCATGCAAGAACATATCAACAATGCCATCATGCAAGCATTTAACAAACTGGATGCAATGGAACATGCATAACAAAGATACCCGGGACAGACGGCAGCCATGCACCGAAGACCATTACCAATATCAACATATACTACTAGCAAGAATAAGCATATGAAAGGAATACTAGCAACTAGCAGGGCATGACAACCAGGAGCATAACAACATAGCAAGAAAGTAAGCAATACCCAAGAATCATTACCGAACAACGATAACCATGTTTTAAACAAGCAAATATTTAATATATATATCCAAGTTGAAAACCATGGCTACTGCATGACTATCATGCAAGTGGGTACTGTGGCTTGCCTAGCGTGACGGATACTCCAGGAAGAAATGCGGTGAAGCCACGGAACGAAACGTCGGACGATTTTCTCTCGGAGGGGGATAATTAGAGGCAAGGGCAAAATGGTCATCTTCATTTTCTCTGTGAAACAACCTGGTGAAAATGTTACCAAAAGATAGAGCTCGACAAGACGAAGAAGTGAGCGCTCGTTTCACCTCGATCGGAGTTATGGTTGAAAAGTTGTGAAGGTTGGAAGAAGAAGGACCAATCTATGAAGATTTTATCACCAATGGGTCCCTGAGTGGATAAGAGAGAAACGGATTTGAGAAAATACGCTTTTCGACTTAGAAAACGTACTTCAGGCCAAAGTAGAAATAGAATACGCTTTTAGAGAATGGAAAGCACACTCACCAGAAGGCGCTTCCACTTATCCACGTGGACCTGGGTCTTGGGCCACTTAAAGGCGGATCCCACGCGGTTAGGGGAGGGGCCAGGCATTGCTCGTCTTCTACCTTGCTCGGGCCCCGACCGAGATAGAGGCGAGGCAGAGGCGAAGTAGAGGCGGGCTCCAGCAAAGGGGCCGGCCGGCTCCGGCGAGCTCTGGCCCGGCAAAGCACACCGGCGGGATCATGGGGCCGAGGCGCACCCTTTCAGAGACAAAGGGGGCGCCGGGGAGGAGTGGAGGCACACCGAACGGTGAAGCCAGGAGGAGGATAGGAGCTTAGGGTGGCAGTGGCTATCGGCGATGCAGGGCTCTCTAGTGAAGGGCAAGTGGGTGGGGCGACTCAGCAGGACGAGGGGGAGGTAGTGGAGGTGTTGGGGAGACGAGCGAAGGCCTGTGGTGGCCGGACCCAAGCCGAGGCCGAGGCGGCCATGGAGGATAACGGCGAACCATGGCTAGATATGGTGATTCCAAAGGGCAAATGAGGCAAAGGAGGGAGCGATGAGGAGCGGGGGGACCTCGGGCACTACTTATATAGCCGCAGGGAGGCTTCTCGAGCTCACGGGCGAGCTCCAACTTGCAAACAATGGAGGACAGAGCCGATTTGTGGCACGGGCTTGGCATTTGCGGCTCATTTATGGCGAACCACGACGAGGCAGCGCTGCAAGGTGGCGCAGGGCATCACGGGGGAGCTACTAGACATGAATGGAGGTCGAGACGAGGAGGGAGGAGACGAGCATAGTGGCCGGAACAAGCCAGAGCACGCCTATAGCCATGATGCAAGCATGATCACCACGCGCATTGGTGCAAGGGGCGCTCTTTGGCATGGCCAACCATGTCCAGTGGATGGACCTTGGTTCCCTCAGTCAAAATGAGGAACTAAATCGGTCCAGGGGCAAAGAAGAGATTTGCACTTAGCTCCAAAGTAAATCAGTAAGAAGGTGTTTGTAACTTCCTGTGGTTAAACTAGCTTGGTAACGTGGTAAAGGGTTTGTCTGGCGATGATCACACACTAAGGTGATTGTGATCACCAAAAATCGGACTTAGAGGAGGAGTTTAGATGAGGGTTGCTGTAGAAAGTGCAAAACTGGCCAGAATTAGGGATTTGGATGATACACTCACATACTTGATTTCTGTGAGCTAAAACTTGGCATAGAGGGGTTATATGATTATATGAAGCTGATGTAAAGATTTCATGCCATTTGGAAATACCAAAGTGGCACTTGCTTCACAAAGCTTCATTCTGGACAGAAACTTGGAAAAAATGCACAGGGTAATTGGATTAACCAATTAAGGTAAAACTTGGTGGAAGGACTTGATATAGGTAGAAGCATGTCCTGGTAAATTTTCAGCTCCATTGAATCAATGTAAAATATAGTTGTGTCACAAACTGAAAATCTAACCAGAAACTAAGATTTGGGGCTTGGCTCACCTAGATGAGTTACATGAGCTCATATTGGGTGGAGAGTCAAGATTTGATCATTGTAAGGACCTTGCAAAATTGCAGCTCATTTGTATATGCCTAGCTTGTACTTCCTTCACAATCACTTCCCTTAGACAGGAACTTTGAAAAATTGCTTAGGAATATTTACTAGGAAAATTGAGTTGACTTTTGGCACAAGTAAATTATTTGTACACGAAAAGATGTCCAAGAAGTTTGGGTTGAATTGGTAAAATATAAATGGCACTTGCTTCACAATGTGCCATTTAGGACAGAATAGGGAATGAATTATTTGAGGATTATTTTTGAACATGGCAATGAATTATTTTGCCATATTTGAGCAAGATAGAACCCAAAAAATTTATTAGAATTATTTGGGAATTATAGGAGTGACAGAAATATAGGTTGCTTCACAACCTAGGGTTTAAGGGTTATTCCTTTATCAGAAAAGGAATATTCCCAACAATAGAATTCTGGGTTAGGTCAAGGATGGAAATGACATAATCTTGGGATGATGAAGAGGGTGACAAGCCACTATGAAACCAATGAAGACATGATCTTCCCAAGTTTCAGAACCACATAGCCACGGAAAAGCAAAACACAACAGGAAATCCAAGAAAATCAAAGGAAAAAAGGAAAGGGCAAAAATCCAGGCTGTTACAAACCTTCCCCCTTTAAAGAAATCTCATCCTCGAGATTTGGTTGCTCAGGGTTAGATAATCTTCTGACTTGAAGAAACTATTTCCAACTCGTGTTTCTTTTATTCATTCTCATATAATATTTCCACTGAATTGGATATAACTGACTGTCTTGATCTGGGGTGGTTTGCTTCGTCGTATCTGACATTCTGACAGGACGTACCTCATATGTTCCTGTTTATATTGACTCAAATTTTCTTTTCATATCTATTGGCTAAGCTAGCATCCGAAATATTATTTTTACGGACATACTTGTCCTTCTTGATATTGATCCTTGCTGGAAATGTTATCCCAGTATCGAGTACCGAGAATATTCCATGGAGTTGGGGAACATATCTTCCCGTGGAACAAAGAATATCTTCTATCCAGGCATCGGATTCCTTGAATATAGACATGCCTTCGGGGTTCAAAACTGTGAGGTGGATCATATCTGTTTTGCTAATGGATTCTGACATCTTGCAGAAGTTTCTGACTTATCTTGAATGGCTTCACAGTCTTGAGTGTCCAAATTGTACCAAAGGTTTGACGGTCGCTTGTCATGACTGATAGAAAAGTGCACCATCTCCTCATGATAAGATTTGTAGACTTGATTGGCGGTGATCTTGGCAAAGAATCCCATTCACACAGGCTATTCTTTTAATTGCTTCCCCTATGCGAGAGATAACAATCCTCAAAGTATGTGTTCTCATACTGATTCTTCATTTTTGCCAGTATCTCCCTGGGAATAATAGTCTGTACGATGCTCCATCGCGGGTGTTGAGGTCAATATATTGAGCTGTCCATGAGTCTGACTGGACAGACTTGGGTATTCAATGCTGACAGTTCTGAGCATATTGTGGACTGAGCTGGTTGCCTCGTTGTGAGGTCCTTACCACAATGGAGTATACCTCTTGGGTTTGCCATGGAATAAGACGGTCTTGGGCATCCACATTTTTCACATAATAACCGGCATACCTGTATTGTTGGTCTTGCTCTTTCATTATTACTTTCTTCATCTGGATTCTCAACCAAAAGAGCGGGGCCTTATATATATCCTTGATTATTTTTGCGGCCCTGAATAATGTTGCGTACAATATGTGGCAATCATACCTTGGTCTGGTTCATGTTTTGAGCCTCGGTATATTTATCCGGCTCATGTGTGGTTATACAGATCTCAATACTGTTGTGGATTATGCTGGACAGTGATAGGGTTAATAACATCACATGGTTGGATGTGCGGGGCTAATCTTGATAATCACTGTCAAGATTATTGTCTCAATGTTGCCTTTGCTTCAAGACTTGTTGATTATGGCATCACCAACTGGTTTTTGTTTCTTGAATAACCGGTGAGGTTGTCGGATGTGCACCGTGAATCCTTCCTTATATGAGAGACTTGCATGGACGTGGCAGCATACTCCTGGAATGAACAAATATCTAATGCTTGAGGCATACCTTTGTTCTGACTGATTTTTGTTCAGACCAAATTGTCGCAGAACTGCCACTTGGAAAACACTGCCATATGATGACAATTCATAATTTAATGTCTTGTATTAGTGTCGTACAAAAGAAGATTGGGCAGCTTGCATTCGGAAACCACTGGTATATTGTGCTGAGGAAGACTGGATGGCTTATTCGAAGCCTTCAGTGGATATCTTCTTGAGGAAAAACGGGGTATCGTACCCATAAGCTTCCCCCTTAAAGACTTTGCTAGTGAAGACTCGGTAGCTTATGCAGTATTTTATCGAGAAGACTGAATATCTTGCATGGGAATCCATTCATTCCCTACCAATGCAGACTCGGAACCTTATCTTTGTACACTTCACCAATAAATTGTGGAGAAGGACGGAAGTGAGTTTCTTGGTCAATGGAATGACATATATATTTTTGTTTGTCTGGCAACTGATTATGACAAGAATTGTCTGACTGTCCTTACTGAATTCACTGTGCAATTGGACTGACTTCTGGGTGTCGCAATGTTTTAATTTTGACTTGTAGCAGATTCAATCATTGTGCATAGACCACACCTTTGACTTGAAATGCACGATTGATCCTATTTTGTCCTCTTTCTGTTTTAATATTTGGTGTGATAAAGTGTATTTCTGATAGGTACTTGTTGCTGAAAGTGTGATCAAAATAAAATTTGTATCCGGACGGATGTCTGCAATAAAATGCTGTTGGCTGAAAACCTGATTGCTTTTAACTGAATTCCTTGGTGTATATCTGTACTGCTTACAGCTTCTTCTGATCCGGTGTCAGTCGAGGAGTAATTTCCATAAGGGGGTGTCACATCCCTAGCTTCTGGTACTACCGGGTGTTTGCATTTTGTTGCATCATGTTTAAATTTTATTTAAGTTGAAATGGGGATTGATCAAACCCTGGCGTCAGAAAGAATTCAAATAGGACCAGATAAAATCTTTTTCAAATAACCCAAAATGCCTTTCAAAAATGTTCATGATTTAAGGAAAAAGGTGTAAACCTTATCCAATGATTATGCATATTTTGATTGGCATTTTGGTTTTTGAATTAAGTCAACAAGTATTTGAATTAGAGCTATGAATTCCTATAAATAATTCTATAGCTCCAATAATTCTGGAACTTTATGTGGGGCTCTAAAATAATTCAGTTTGCATCCACAAATAAGTTCAGAAGCAACAAAAATCATTTGGTTAGGAAACCAAATTCAAACATACTGCAGGAAATAGGAAACAGAATTAAAATAGAAAACTAGAGAGAGATGAAAAACCTACCTGGCCACTTACCTGGCAGCCCAAGTAGGCGGCCCAGCCCACCAGCACCCTGCCGTCGTCTCCCTCCCCTCGCCCCGAAGCAGCTGCGTGCCAGCAGTAGCGCACATAGGAGCTCCACCTCTTGCTTGCCATGGAGGCGCCCCCGAGCCCATCCGACGTGCCTGGAGAAGCCCCGCGGACCTCCTCCCTCACTCCCCCATCTCTCTGGTCTCTTCCTCACCCCTAGCTCCCCCCCAGCTCCATCCGAGAGCAACCACCGGCGGCTGTCTCGCGTACGCGTAGCCATCGTCCTCATGTCGCTGCATCGCCGGGTCTAGAAGCTCCACCATCGAGAACCTCGTCTCCACACTAAAGGAAACGAGCCGGAAGGCTCCGCTTCGTCGCCAATATTGCCATCTTCGCTGTCGGTGCCCGAAGGAAGTCACCATCGATTCGCAGCAACCTGGCCGTCCCTGACCTCGTTGACGAGCCATCGGATGCGCTGTGAGCACCCACGCCATTTACCCCTTCTCCCCTGGTCACGCTCAACCTCTAGGCCATAGCCCCGCCATGGGCGAAGCTCCACCGCCGTATATGCTCGCCGCCGCCGCCGCTACACGCCATCCCCAGCATCCCCACGGCCACCGTTGGATGCGCCCGAGTGAGGGCCTCCTCCCGGTGCCCTTTGCTCGCCCAGCCACCCCCTATAGCATCATCCCGAGTGGACTTCGCTGCGCCGGAAGGTCGCCGGCGGCCTAACCCCGGCCATGCCGACATGGCGTCGTCATTAGCGGCTAATGAGGTCGCTAACTAACCCACATGCTCATTGACACATGGGCCCACATCCTAATTAACCCCTGTTTTGTTTCTGTTTAGATTAGTTTAAAATCCAGAGGGACCCACACACCAGAGTTGACCGCACTGACGTGGCTGTTGACTAGGCCCACCTATCTGTGACACTAGCCAGCTCTGCGCCACTGACGTGTGGACCCCACACGTCAGGTTTGACCTGGGCCGGTCAGCTGACCTGCTGATGTTAGTCTGATGTCATGCTGCTGACCTGCTGATGTCAGTCTAGTGTCATGCTGACGCAGTAAGCATTTTCTGGAATATTTCTAATTCAAAAATGATTTCGAAATTTCAGAAAATGTTGCAAACTTTGAAAAATCATAGAAATTCAACCGTAACTCCAAATAAGATAAATCATATATGAAAAATTATCAGAAAAATTCAAGGAATCCATCTGTACCATTTTCATGCATGTTTGAATAATGTTTGTCCTCTGTTTTGGACAAAACAAATAAAGGGCATTTAAATAATCATATACGGAGTTGGAATTTGAATCATGTATTCAAACCAACTTCATTTAAATCATAGCTAGATGCCTTATCTCAAATCACAACATATTGCCATGTCATGCTCATGCATCATATTGTGGCATTGCATTGATTGTGTTCTTTCTCAGTTGCCGGTGGTTGTCCCCTTTCGGTAGACGTGTACCGACGACGAGAACGATGACACCGATGAAGTGTGTTCCTCTTTAGAAGTGTCAGGCAAGCAAAACCCCCTTGTTCATTCCGATACAATCCCACTCTCTCGCGCCTGCTCTCTTTTACCATATTAGGACAACAACGATTCAACTATTACATGCTGCGGTAGTCGAACCCCTTTCCTTTGCAGACCTGTCATTGCCACAGTAAATAGATGAAACCCACTAGCATGAGTAGGAATTGTTTGAGCGCTGATGTGCCTACTCATTCATGCTTGTTGCCATGTCTACTACTACTTAGAGTTGAGTCATGTCTGATTCATCGGGAATGAATTGGAACGTGGTGAACATGTCCAACCGTTGAGAGCTAAGTGTGTGAACAAGATTTGGTAAAGGTAGCGGTGAGAGGCCATGTAGGAGTACATAGTGGGTTGTCTCATTGCAGCCGTTCTCAGGAACTGAGTTCTGTGTTTGTGATCCATGAATAGTTACTACCACACATTGGGTTCCGCTAACTCAGCCCCTCTCGGTTTATTAATCAACTCGATCTCTGTCCAGGAGTTGCAACTAGTTTCTGGTGTTTGTAGGTAGTGTTAGTAGTCTACCAAGTGGCACCCGGTATAGGTGGGCTTGGGACAGACTAGGCACAGTGGCACGGTGTACCAAGTGGCACCCAGATGGTGGGCTTGGGAACCCTGCACACATCATTTGGAGCCGTGAGCGACACCCCGGCCGGATCTCCTTGCGTATGGAACCCGAATAGGCGATAAACCTGGACGAAAGACTTGTGTGGTTAGTCAGGTTGTGGCCGACTCCCTCGCCAGGCTTCCGCTTGACGGTTGCCGAGGTACACGACGTCTACATGGTGGTAAGTGGCGAGAGCGTGTGTGAAGAAGGACAGCCCTGCAGGGTTATCATTATCTATTCGAATAGCCGGATTCCTCGGATATGGAAACTTGGACCCCTTGCATAGTTCATAGACAAGTGAAAGTGGATACTCTAAAACTCGCAAGATAAGCGTGAGTGCTATGGATGGCCTCCTCATTGGAAGACGGGAGCGGAACCATAGTGGTGTATTGATATGGTGAATATATGGACACGCGTGCGCCACCTCAAAGAGTTATCTGCAATAGTAGTTCAGGTTAGCCACTGAGTCAAAGCTGGCTTGCTGCAGTTAAACTCCACCACCCCCTTGTTGCTGCCAATGAATATGTAGTTAGTTCTGATGTAAGTCTTGCTGGGTACATTTGTACTCATGTTTGCTTAATTTATGTTTTGCAGAGAGACTTCAGTATCGCTAGTAGTTCCACATGGACTTCGACGTTTAGCTTGATACCTTAGCTACGATCTTGTGCCCTCGGCAGGATTTGGTAGACAGTCAGGCTTCTCAGCCTTTTTCATTTGTAGAAGTCTGTACTCAGACATGTTAAGCTTCTGCATGTGCTCTGACTTGTATGCTCTGAATGTTGGGTCATGAGACCCATGATTGTATTATCTAACTCTTCGGAGCCTAATGAATAAATACGTGAGTCATAGAGTTATGTTGTGATGCCATGTTGTATTTACACATATCGAGCATATTGTGTGTATGATTGAAATGCTTGGTATGTGTGGGATCCGACAACCTAGTTGTTTATCCTTGGTAGCCTGTCTTATGGGGAAATGTAGTCTTGTGCTTCCATGAGCCATAGTAGTCCGCTACAGCCCGGTTCACCGGAGTCCTGCTAGCCCAGCACTACTGCTCCAGAACACTTGACTGGCCGGCATGTGATTCACTTTGTTCCTGTGTCTGTCCCTTCGGGGAAATGTCACGGGATGACATCCGGAGTCCTGCCTAGCCTGCTACAGCCCGGTTCACCAGAGTCCTGATAGCCCAGTGCTACAGCCCGGATTCGCACGCTGCTGACCGACATGCTCGATGTTGATTCATGTATGCCTGTCCCCGTAAGTTAGTGCCACTTTGGGTTCACGACTAGTCATGTAGGCCCGGGTTCTCTGTCATATGGATGCTAGCGACACTATCATATATGTGAGCCAAAAGGCACAAACGGTCCCGGGCCATGGTAAAGCGACACCCGTGGGAATACCGTGCGTGAGGCCGCAAAGTGATATGAGGTGTTACCGGCTAGATCGATGTGACTTGGAATCGGGGTCCTAACAGGGGGTAACACCGAGGATTTAAAACAAAGAAGCACGAGAAAACGATTTATTGATACAAAGCACACAACAAACAAGCTACAAAGCCGATCCACACAGGCACACATAAGCATGATACTACAGAGGATACACAAATGCTACACGTAGGACTACATCGTACGCTTGAGCAAACGCTCGCGAATTGACGAGGAAGCTAAGGGAGTAGCGAGTGGAACCGTTGACTCCGAAACTCCGGATGGACGAGGCAGAGGAGTTGGAGAAGATGGCGGAGACTGAGATAAAGCGACACCAAGCAATCTCTTGGCTCGAATGGTGTCTTCGACTAACTCAGAAATAAGAAGACACTCGGCCGTCATGTAATGAGACATGGAGAGGATAGCCGGGTCATCTTGATGGTTGATAGAGGGAAATTGGATTCGCCTAGGATTCTCGATGATGGTGGGATAATATTGATAAGCATGGTTCTCTTGCACCATGCTCTCTTGATGACGAAGACCGGTGACTCTGGCCATTAAGGCAAGCTGAATGGCATGCTCAGGAGTAGCGCCGTAACCACCGTGGAAACTGTAGGTGCACTTACCGACAGGAATCAGGACTGACAGATGAACATGAGGAACATATTCCCGAATTCTTCCTCCAGCAGAAAACTGGAATACTTGATAATGAGGTGGATCTCTGAGTGGATAAATGCTACGCCACATGTCACCAAGGAGGGCGACAAAGCTGAGAGGTGTAGGAGTGGGACTGAACTCAATAGGAACAACACCGGGAGCTAAGGGAAGGGCACCGAACTCATGGAAGTTGACCGCCATCTACACATGAAATAGGGGTTAATGGTAACCGAAATAAGACTATATGCAGCAACCAAATGCAGCAAGCAAGGGCAACAACCAAACCCTATAATGCCTTTTTCTAACATTCCAGCGGACTAGGATGCTCTATAGCCAGACCTGCTGAGGGAGTCTTGGATTAGGGGGTGTCCGGATGGCCAGACTATACCTTCAGCCGGACTCCTGGACTATGAAGATACAAGATTGAAGACTTCGTCCCGTGTCCGGAAGGGACTTTCCTTGGCCTGGAAGGCAAGCTTGGCGATACGGATATGTAGATCTCCTACCATTGTAACCGACTTTGTGTAACCCTAACCCTCTCCAGTGTCTATATAAACCGGAGGGTTTTAGTCCGTAGGACAACATACAGAACAACAATCATACCATAGGCTAGCTTCTACGGTTTAGCCTCTCTGATCTCGTGGTAGATCTACTCTTGTACTACCCATATCATCAATATTAATCAAGCAGGACATAGGGTTTTACCTCCATCAAGAGGGCCCGAACCTGGGTAAAACTTCGTGTCCCTTGCCTCCTGTTACCATCCGGCCTAGACGCACAGTTCGGGACCCCCTACCTGAGATCCATTGATTTTGACATCGACATTGGTGCTTTCATTGAGAGTTCCTCTGTGTCGTCGCCGTCAGGCTTGATGGCTCCTACGATCATCAATAGTGATGCAGTCTAGGGTGAGACCTTCCTCCCCGGACAGATCTCCGTCTTCGGCGGCTTCGCACTGCGGGCCAATTCACTTGGCCATCTGGAGCAGATCGAAAGCTATGCCCCTGGCCGTCAAGTTAGATTTGGAAGTTTAAACAACACGGCTGACATCCGCGGGGACTTGATCCACGACAGATTCGAGCCACTGCCAAGCGCGCCGCACTGTCACGATGAGCATGATCTAGCTCTGCCGCCAAACAGTGCCCTGGAGGCCGCACCCGCATCGGCTTCGACCTTTAATTCGGAGCCAACTACGCTGATCGAGGAGGGGTGGTTGGACGCCGTCTCAGGGGCTGCGATCCCAACGGCGATCGAGCCAAACACCAGCCCCGCACTCTGCGAGACTCGTGATTCCAAGGAGCCAGACTCCTCTCCGGACTCCGAACCTTCCGCGCCCCTGCCAATCGAATCCAATTGGGCGCCGATCATGGAGTTTACTGTCGCGGACATCTTTTAGCACTCGCCTTTTGGCAATATTCTGAAGACACTAAAGTCTCTCTCTTTATCAGGAGAGCCCTGGCCAGACTACGGCCAGCAAGGTTGGGATACAGACGATGAAGAAATTCAAAACCAACCCACCGCCCACTTTGTAGCCACTGTCGACGATTTAACCAACATGCTTGACTTCGACTCTGAAGACATCGACGGTATGGACGCCGATGAAGGAGACGATGAAGAACCAGCGCCTACTGAGCCCTGGAAAGCCACCTCATCATATGACGTATACATGGTGGACGCACCAAAAGATGACGACGAGGAGCGGAAGGACGCACCGAAGGTTTGTTCCCTCGAGAAGCAGTCAAAACGGCGACGCAAGCGCCGCCCCAAATCCCGCCTCGACAAAAATAACGATCACACAGACCCAGCGCTGGAGCAGGGTGAACCGCTGCCGGACAGTGGCAATCCGGATAATCAAACCGAACAAACAAATTCTATCAAGGATAATGGTCCGGACGATATAACGCCGGACAAGCACCCGGAGCAGCAGAATGCCCGTAAAAGGCTTGTTGCCACCGCGAGGAGTCTTAAAAAACAGAAGCAAAGGCTCAATGTTACGCAAGACACACTGCAATACAGATGGAGTAAAATACTCAACACAGCAGCGAGGTACGGCGACAATCGCCCCTCCAAGAGCTACCCAAAGCGGAAGTTGCTACCTGAATTCAATGAGGAGGCCTCGGACCCCCCACAACCAAATATCAAAGCAGCCACCTGGCTGGATAAACGACCCCTCTACCAACACAGAGCGGCATACAATGCCACTCACAATACAACACGCGACCCATGCGAGGGCTCACACCCAAAGGACGGCGCAACAAGATCCATCTATGGACCACGCAAGCGCGCCCCAGGATACAATGCAACACAACAAACATCTGAACAACGCGGTACACCCAGCTATAGGGGTGCCGCACACCCCCTATGTTTCACCGATGAGGTGCTGGACCATGAATTTCCAGAGGGATTCAAACCCGTAAACATAGAGGCATACGACGGAACCACAGACCCTGGGGTCTGGATTGAGGACTACATCCTTCACATCCATATGGCTCGAGGAGATGATCTCCACGCCATCAAGTACTTACCCCTCAAGCTCAAAGGGCCAGCTCGCCACTGGCTTAATGGCCTCCCCTAAAGCTCCATTGGAAGTTGGGAAGAGCTCGAAGACGCCTTTCGGGGAAATTTTCAAGGGACTTATATCCGACCCCCGGATGCGGACGATTTGAGTCATATAACTCAACAGCCCGGAGAGTCAGCCCAAAAGCTTTGGAACAGGTTTCTTACTAAAAAGAACCACATTGTCTACTATCCGGATGCCGAAGCCTTGGCAGCTTTTAAGCATAGCATCCGTGACGAATGGATCGCCAGACACCTCGGCCAAAATAAGCCAAGAACGATGGCCGCATTAACAAACCTCATGACCCGCTTTTGTGCGGGTGAGGACAGCTGGCTAGCCAGATGCAGCACCAACGACCCCAGTACATCTGAAGTTAGAGATGGAAACGGGAAATCACGGTGCAACAACAATAACAAACGCTGGAATAAAGAAGACAACACGAAGGGCACGACAGTAAACGCCGGATTCAAAAGCTCTCGGCCAGGTCAGCAAAAGCTGCCCTCTAAAGGCACTAGGGATGAACTGTCGAGCCTCAACAAAATTCTGGACCAAGTATGTCAGATCCATAGTACCCCTGGTAAATCGGCTAATCATACCCACAGAGAATGTTGGGTCTTCAAGCAGTCCGGCAAGCTCAACGCCGTACACAAGGGGGAGGATACACCAAGTGAAGACGAGGAAGAGCCTCCCAAGAAAGACACTGGGGAACAAAAGAAATTTCCACCAGAAGTCAAAACAGTAAACGTGTTACACGTGATCAAGGAGGCACTCCCAGGAAAATATACCCAAGTGCCTGTCACCGAGAAGTCCTGCCACTGGTTGTCTCAACCGATCACTTTCGACCATCGCGATTACTCAGCAAGTATCCGACATGCAGGATGGGCCGCCCTGGTATTAGACCCAATAATTGGCGGACATCACTTCCCACGAGTCTTGATGGACGGTGGCAGCAGTCTAAACCTAATATATCAGGATACAATCCGTGGGATGGGGTTAGACCCAACAAAAATTCGCCACAACAATACTACCTTTAAAGGAGTAGCGCCAGGCCCAAGGGCTCATTGTACGGGCTCCCTCCTATTACAAGTTATATTCGGCTCCCCCGATAACTTCCGTCGCGAGCATTTAACCTTCCACATCACTCCGTTCCAAAGCGGTTATCAAGCACTGCTCGGACGCGAAGCTTTTGCTCGCTTTAATGCAATATCACACTACGCCTCCCTCACACTCAAGATGCCCGGCCCACGTGGCATCATTTCAGTGAAAGGAAATATCAAGCGATCTCTGCGCGCCGAAGAGAGTGCGGCTGCCTTGGCAGCCAAACACTAAAGGCGCCCGGACCAGCAAAAGCATCCAATAGGTCGTCAAGACCTCAGACACAATTAATCAAGTCCGGCGCCACTATTTATACCGAATAAGTGGTCACACCCCTAGTTGTCAATACAAGGGGCTCAACGCGCGCAGACAAGTGGCAATTTTTTCTCATCTTGAATTATACATGGTTTCTTTAAAAACTATCTTTTTGCACGACAACTTTTTCACCTAAATTCCTCTCTTTTACAGATGATCATCGTGCTACACCCGTCCAGGATACGGCACAACGGAGACACAGGCGCAGACGTGCAGCAGGGACCCGCTCCAAGGATTCTTTTTATATTAAGACCCTGCGTAAACCTTTTTTTACTGTCTCTTGTTAATACATATCCACCGTTGAGAAGGATGCTGACATCTTGGCATGTGGCCACGCCAGAACAATGCACATACCTGAACACAAGGGGCTTCTTACAAAGGCCATTATTTAGGCCCAGTTTATACCACAAAGACCGAATACCTTAGGGAGTGTTCGTCGTCGCGAGTTTCTCCTTATATGCATCAGCTCCGAATCATTGCCTTTGGTAAAATGTTTGGTTTGCCCGACTCCTGTGTTTTGGTGCCTTAAGTTCTGCTTTACCGGCTAAGGTAGCACCAGGAGAACTACTGTGATTCTGCCCTGGTTCATCCGGACGAGCACCTCAGTACAGAAAGCCGAAAACTGACTGTCATGATATAGCGTGAGACTGGTCAACCACTCGATGACCTCTTGGAATGTTAGAATTCCTCCGCCTTAACGAAGGGCCATTTTCCGGCCAGGCATGTACGCAACCTGGGATCGGGAGAGTGCGGAGCCACCAGGGGCTATCTAGTAGCCCCACTGTCAAACTCCTATGGCTAAGTGAAAGTGCTAAAGCATTATAGTCCGGTTGCCTCGCTCGCTCCGCTATCACCTACTTAATAGGACCAAGACGTTGGGTTAAGTGTGAACACGTGTTTTTTGCGAGCACCTCCGTATTATATGCGTGGGGGTTGAAGCCGACAGCTACAATCTTTCAAGTTATACACATGTATACATAAACGGCCGCCCAGGAGGCATCACATTACTTCCAGGCAAAAGTATAAAAATAGCCTCATAAAAATTTATAAAAAGCATTTCTCTTACAATGAGATCACATATCACTCAAATATAATATTTTTTGAGCACTGGGTCTCTACCAAACGAGCACCCTCAAGAACTTCTTCAAAGTAGTGCTCAGCAGCCATTCAACCTATGGCCGAATCCCGTGCTGCAACAGTGGTAGCATCCATCTCCGCCCAGTATGCTTTAAGACGGGCAAAGGCCATCCGTGAGCCCTCTATGCACGCCGACCTCTTCACCGCATTAATGTGCGGCACCACGTCAAGGAGCTGCTGCACCAAGCTGAAATAGCTGTTCCGTTTTGGCCTTTCCGGCCATAGCTGATCCACAACAGACATCATGGCGAGTCCGGACAATCTATTCAGTTCGGCCCACTCGGATAATTGCTCAGTTAATGAAAGAGGACGCTCGGGAGAATGGAATTGTGTCCAAAACAGCTGGTCCACTTCACGGTCCGTCTGACTCTGGAAGTACTTGGCCGCATCGGCAGCGCTCGCCGCCAAATCCATATACACATCCTTCGAACTCCACAGTTGATCCAGAGAGGCATATCGTGGATCTCTGAACTTCCTCCGCAACATAAAGGATTTCCCAGCTACAATATCCTCGGCTTCCCGCAGCTGCTCCTTCTTCACCCTCATAGCAGAGCGGATGTCTTTTCTCGTCGTAGCAGCCTTCTCAAGGTCTGATGCCTTCGCTAGGTTTTCCTTTTCAAGAACCCGGCAACGGTCGGTGGCGGCTTTTAATTCTATGGCCATCTTGGCCATCTTATCTCGGCTCTCACCATGCGTGGCCTTCTCGGTTTTCAACTCTTCGGCCGCCTTCAAAGCAGCCGCATTACTAAACCTAGCTTGTGCCTTGGCTCAGGAAAGTTCTACCCGCAAGGCTTCAATAGTGGAAGCTCCATCTGCAGTCACAACATATTAAAGATACTGGCATCATGCTGCTGTTACTATGTGGCGTTTACCAAATAATGACACTTACCCTGTGCCTCGTTAAGCCTTTTGTTAACAAGCTCGATGTCGGCGTCTGCCGCATCCAACTGTCGTTTTAAATGGGCAAACTCGCTAGTCCGGGTAGCCACCGGAGCTTCCATCACCTTCACATAAAGGCAGTATGGTTATTACCTAGGAATATGATCCTCTATTCGTCGTCGTTTCCGACGACAACCAGAGTCTCAGGGGCTACTATATACACAGGGCACACCTAGCATGTGCTGGATTATCATACGTTATTCTACGTACCTCAAAGTCTGTCAGTAGACTCATAAAAGCTTCATGCAATCTGCTTTCGGCGGACAAGATTCTCTCCATCACCGTATTCATCAGCACGCGGTGTTCATCTGAGATGGCCGCTCGCCCCACCAACTCCCTCAGAACATCCGATCGCACACTAGACGGTGCCGGACTCTTTTTTCTGCTCTCTTTGGGAGCCGGACACTGGGAGCTTCGCGGGTCAATGGGATTATCTTCTGGCCTCACCGGACCCAGAGAGGCCCTCCGCGACGACACTTCGGGGTCGCCCGCTTCCGGAGCGGAGGAGTCCGGAGGGGGCGTTTCGCTATCCATCATCTCTGGAAGAAGATCCCCCGAAGACAAGCTCATTTGAGAGGGGCTAAGGCCCGAACTGCAAAGATATATGCGGTGGTTATTTTATCATAAGAGAAAGATGGCATAGCTGTACTATTAAAGTATTTCGGGTCACTTATGACTCGCTGGAGAACTGATCCCCCCGCGGACTTTGTGCGGCAAAAGCACCCCCCGAGGTAGGACCCTCTATGGGAGACTTCTTCTCCCGTTTGGAAGCTTCAGCTTCCGAATCCCCGGGCGCAGTCCTTTTCCTCCTCCGGTCATCTTCCTTCATGGAGACGCTCGCTCCCTCGGTTAGAATGGGCAGCGTTGGGGGCCCGCGTCCGCCCGTATTATCCTTCCCAGTATCTTCCTTCAAGGGCTCCGGGCAAGGTGCGACCTGGAGCATATTTTCCAATACCGGATTCTCCAAACCCTTAGGGAGGGGGGCCGAACACCGAATCGACCTTGCCTTTGTCAGCCAGTCCTGGTCAAAAAGCAAACTCTCAGAAATAACTTCGTAACAAGTAAGAAATAGCATGTTCGGCCGAAAGATTCCTCACCTGTTCAGCGGCGCGGTTACTGCTTAGGCCCGCGTCCTCGGTAATTTCCGGATACTCTACCTGAGGTCCGAAGAACACCTTGTACATCTCCTTGTGCGTCAGGCCGAGGAAATTTTGAATGACACGCGGTCCCTCACGATTTAACTCCCACAAGCGAAGGGGGCGGCGTTTGCAAGGCTGGACTTGGCGAACCAACATAACTTGTATTACCGCAACCAAACTAAAATCTCCATTGAATAGATCTCGAATGCGGCTTTGCAGTATAGGCACGTCCTTGGCTGGACCCTAGCTGCGACCTCTGCTGATCCATGACATCAGTTGTGGTGGAGGGCCCGAGCGGAAAACTGGGGCGGCCGCCCACTTGGCACTTCTAGGAGCCGTGATGTAGAACCACTTCTGTTGCCACAATTCAGACACCTCTGGAATGGAACCTTTGGGCCATGGAGCTCCCGTCATCCTGCATATTGAGGCACCTCCACACACTGCGTGTTGCCCCTTGATCATCTTCGGCTTTACTTCAAAAGTCTTGAGCCACAGGCCAAAGTGAGGGGTAACCCGGAGGAAGGCCTCACACACGACAATAAATGTCGTGATATGAAGAAAGGAGTCCGGAGCTAGATCATGGAAATCTAGCCCGTAATAAAACATCAAGCCCCTGAAGAAAGGGTCCAGAGCAAGGCCTAGACCTCGGAGGAAGTGGGAGACGAACACGACGTTCTCGTTGGGTTCGGGGGAGGGGACGGCCTGCCCTCGGGCGGGCAGCCGATGCACAACCTCGGCGGTCAAATATCTGGCCTCCCTCAACTTTTTGATGTCTTCTTCCGTGAAGGAGGAAGGCACCCATCGGCCTTGAAGGCTAGATCCGGACATGATTGAAGGTTTGGAGCACCTGACCTGAACCTTGGGTGTTTGATCTTGAGGTGGGGGAAGGATTCGATTGAGCATGGTAGGGAAAAAGTAAGAGCCTTGTCCCTTTATAAAGAGGGTGAATATCAAGCGTCCTCTCCGTGGCCGTTTGGACTTGCCTATAGTCTAGGAGTCCTAGAAGCGGTTGGGTTACCCACGCCCGTATTGATGAGAATCCCGGAATAAGGGGACACGATCTCTGCTTTAACAAGACGTGCCAAGGAAACCGCCTCGCGTGAGACGCTGAGGTGGATAATAAAACGATTCGAATAAAGGCTTGGTCGTGGTGCGTCTCACTACGAAATACGTCAGCAGATTAGATTTGTGTAAATATTATTCTCTCTATGGAAATACGTGGAAACTTATTTTGAAGAGCCGGACACTATCTTTGGATTCAAAATCTTCTATGAAGTACTTGGAGGAGGAACCCACCTTGCAATGCCGGAGACAAACTGCGCGCCAGACTCGTCGTCATTGAAGCCTGGTTCAGGGGCTACTGAGGGAGTCCTGTATTAGGGGGTGTCCGGATGGCCGGACTATACCTTCAGCCGGACTCCTGGACCATGAAGATACAAGATTGAAGACTTCGTCCCGTGTCCGGAAGGGACTTTCCTTGGCGTGGAAGGCAAGCTTGGCGATACAGATATGTAGATCTCCTACCATTGTAACCGACTTTGTGTAACCCTAACCCTCTCCGGTGTCTATATAAACCGGAGGGTTTTAGTCCGTAGGACAACATACAGAACAAATATCATACCATAGGCTAGCTTCTAGGGTTTAGCCTCTCTGATCTCGTGGTAGATCTACTCTTGTACTACCCATATCATCAATATTAATCAAGAAGGACGTAGGGTTTTACCTCCATCAAGAGGGCCCGAACCTGGGTAAAACTTCGTGTCCCTTGCCTCCTGTTACCATCCGGCCTAGACGCACAGTTTGGGACCCCCTACCCGCGATCCGCCGGTTTTGACACCGACACCTGCTCTGATACCAAGCTTGCGGCACCCCGGCTCAGAGAAAACCAGAACGCCCCGTATTCCAGCCCAGAGATCAAGGCGAAGTCTTCTGGAATACGATGCTGCTTAGTATAGAACAAACCAGCTCTCTATTACATCACGAATATTAATACAAGTGTTCCGATATTACAATGAATAACATCGGCACGTCGACATTACGCCAACCATGGTTTCTCTATACAAGCAGCATAACAACTCAAAGGAGCGAAACAACTACTGGTAGCGGAACAATGAACGACGATGATGGCCTCCAATCCGCAGGGACTCTGGCTGGAACGTTTATCCTAGCTCGCACACACAGGAACAACACCAAACAAGCAAGCAATCCAGGCATGACCTACAAGCTGGCATGACATGCCAGGTCAGAACATTGAATGTACTTGCAAGCTCACAATAACCAGAAGTATTCAAGACAAACAGGAGCATGGCATTTTTCGGGTTAAGCAGGGATTATCATGAGATCATAAGAATAACATGGCCAGAACAATATGAACATAATACTGCTAGGACAATAGGAGTATGACATGAACATAATACTGTTAGAACAATAGGATCATGGCATGAACAGATAAATCTGATGATACTAGCATGCAACATGATGACACTATATGCACCATTTATTCTGCCCGGGTTACCTTGTAACCAAACGGTGATCCTCCGGCGATCCCAACCATGACCAACACTTGGTCTCAAACCGTGATCCTTCCGGCGATCACAACCATGACCAATATCTAGCCTCAAACGGTGATCCTTCTGGCGATCACAACCAACTTATCTCCTCATCAAATCGTGGTTGTTATTAAGCACATTATTATTATACTATTGACTCATAGTGTGACCAACTATGAACTGGGCCCTTATCTGTGGGCGCGGCTATCGATAGATTTAATATACACTTTGCAGAGGTTAGTACACTGTACCCACACTATAGAACCCATGGCCTCGCACTCCCATTCAGGTGGACCAACGGTGTTCCGACAAAATAGATATACTGCCATGACACTCTCCCGGCCACTCCGACCCACTCCCAAATAGGCTAGTCCTGGCTGGCCCCGTGTCTACCAAAGACACAACGACCACCGTCGTGGCCAAACGTCCCTCACGGGGACCGGATCCATAACAATAACAATGGGCACACAAGGTTATGTCTGCTTATCGGGCTAGGGTACCGCACGCCCATAACCTTCCCTCGTTGGAGGCACCGGCGAGAGGCACGACAATAGACCTAGTTAGGACCTTCCAATAAAGGTAAACGTGGTTGCACTGGTCAGTTCGATATGGTGGCACCATGACTCAGCCAACAGGTGTTCAAGTTCAATTTAATCTGGTTAAACTTGAATGCAAATATGCTGAGCCATGATAAAATAACATGATACAATTACAATGCATGAGCATGATATCAACATAAGCATGGGTGCAACATTACCGAACAACGATAACCATGTTTTAAACAAGCAAATATTTAATAAATATTCAAGTTGAAAACCATGGCTACTGCATGACTATTATGCAACTGGGTATTGCGGCTTGCCTGGGGTGACGGAGACTCCAGGAAGAAGTGCGGTGAAGCTGCGGGACGAAACGTCGGACGGTTTTTTCTCGGAGGGGGCTTATTAGAGGCAAGGGAAAATGGTCATTTTCACTGTGAAACCACCTACTGATAATGCTACCAAAATATAGAGCTCGATGAGACGAAGAAGTGAGCGCTGGTTTCACCTTGATCGGAGTTACGGTTGAAAAGTTGTGAAGGTTGGAAGAAGAAGGACCACTCTATGAAGATTTTATCACCAGTGGGTTCCTGAGTGGATAAGGCAGAAACGGATTTGAGAAAATACGCCTTCTGACTTAGAAAACGTACTTTAGGCCGAAGTAGAAATAGAATATACTTTCAGAGAATGGAAAGTGCACTCACCAGAAGGCGCTTCCACTTATCCACGTGGACCTGGGTCTTGGGCCACTTACTGGCGGGTCCCATGCGGTCAGGGGAGGGGCCAGGCGTTTCTCGTCTTCTACCTCGCTCGGGCCCCGACCGAGACAAAGGCGAGGTAGAGGCAAAGCAGAGGCGGGCTCCAGTGAGCTCCGACCTGGCCGAGCACACCGACAGGATCGTGGGGCCGAGGCGCACCCGTTTAGGGACAAAGGGGGCACCGGGGAGGAGTGGAGGCGCGGCAAACGGTGACGCCACGAGGAGGACAGGATCTTCGGGTGGCGGTGGCTATCTGTAACACCCTCGATGCGACTATATCTCCCACGTGTCGAGGCACGACTTAGAGGCATAATCGCATTGAAGGCATATGTCGCAAGTTAGGCAATCTTCACAACATCCCATGTAATATAATAATGAAAGGGGAGATAACATAGTTGGCTTACACTCGCCACGTCAATCAAGTACATAAATAACATTACATCATCCAATCACTCATGGCCCGACTACAGCGCCAAAATAAAAGAGAACCCAACATGCGACAACGGTCCTGTTCACCCCCAACTGGGCACCACTACTGATCATCGGGAAAGGAAACATAGTAACGTTGAGAGTCCTCGTCGAACTCCCACTTGAGCTCATACGCGTCTCCTGGAGCGGAATCATCAGGCCCTGCATCTGGTGTAATAGTAAACTGTGAGCCACAGGGACTCAGCAATCTCGCACCCTCGTGATCAAGACTATTTAAGCTTATAGGTATGGCAAGGTAAATATGTGGAGCTGCAGCAAGCGACTAGCAAGTATGGTGGCTAACTTATTCGCAAAAGAGAGCGAGAAGAGGAGGCAAAGCGCGAGCGAGAAACTAGAGAGCAACCTGCGCAAACATTACTCCAACACCGTGTCCACTTCCCGGACTCCACCGAGAAGAGGCCATCACGGTAACACACTCAGTTGATTCATTTTAATTAAGTTAAGGATCAAGTTATCTACAACCGGACATCAACAAATTCCCATCTGCTCATAACCGCGGGCACGGCTTTCGAAAGTTCAATCCCTGCAGGGGAGTCCCAACTTAGCCCATGACAAGCTCTCACGGTCAACAAAGGAATAGACCTCCTCCCAAGACGTTCCGATCAGACTCGGTATCTCGGTAATTCAAGACACTTCGACAGGTTAAAACAAGACCAGCAACACCGCCTGAATGTGCCGACAAATCCTGATAGGAGCTGCACATATCTCTTTCTCAGGGCACACTCAGATTGTCCAAACTTCCGGTAGGCCAGCCCAGAGTTTCCCCTGGTAGCC
>NC_057800.1:264527748-264530101 GCF_018294505.1 Triticum aestivum
AGAACCCAAGGGAAAGAAAAGGCTAGGTGGCAAATGGTAGAACCAAGGTTGGGCATTGCTGGAAAAGCTTTAATCAAGGCGAACTATCAAGGGGTTCCCATTATAACCCAACCGCGTAAGGAACGCAAAATCCGGGAACATAACACCGATATGTCGGAAACTAGGGTGGCAAGAGTGGAACAAAACACTAGGCGAGAGGCCGAGCCTTCCACCCTTTACCAAGTATATAGATGCATTAAGATAACATAGCAATATAATGATATCCCAACAAGTAAATAAATGTTCCAACAAGGAACGGCCTCCAATCTTCACCTGCAACTAGCAACGCTATAAGAGGGGCTGAGCAAAGCGGTAACATAGCCAATCAACGGTTTGCTAGGACAAGGTGGGTTAGAGGTTTGACATGGCAATTTGGGAGGCTTGCAAGCAAGTGGTAGGCATCGTAGCATTGGCATAGCAAAAGAGCGAGCAAACTATCATAGCAAAGATAGTAGTGATTTGGAGGGTATGATCATCTTACCTGCACAGCTGTCAGAGTTGACTGGATCCTCGAACGCAAACTCAACGGGCTCCTCATTAGCAAACTCATCTCCCGCTCTACCCAAACAAGACAAACAAGCAACAAAGACACAATCAACCACGTGCAAACGCAATGCAAAGATGGTATGCTATGCGGGATGCGATGCGGGATGCAAAATGCAAGATATGAGAGGAAATGCATGAACCTGGCCTCAACTTGGAAATCCAAGTGTGCCACTGGAAAGATGAGCTGAAATCGCTTGAAAACGATGTAAAGAACGCCGGAATCGGAGTTAGGGTTTGGAAATGTCAAGCGATTCAAAAATGACACCGGTCTGCGATTTACAGCAAGTAGGCATCTAAATGCAATGAAATTAACATGCTACAACACCCAAACATGACAACAAAATAGATGGCAGGGATGCACACAAGATGCTTAACAAAAGTCTAGCACTGAGCTACGTCCAATTCATCCATTAACAGGTTCAAACAAGCATGACAAAACTGCATATGACAAACAGATCTCAGACTTAGGGAAATTAACACTTGTCTGGAATTTCAGATCAGGTAGCACTGTTCGGAGCAACAAAACTACATGCTACAGGACCTGAACATGGCAAAGTAAAGCATGGCATGGAGCTACTCAAAGAGCTTAACAAAAGTCCATTAGTGACCTTGAGCCAAAATGGATCAGAAAATACAATTGTAAGCATGTGAACATAGCAAAAACATAATCAGATCACAGACTTAGTGAAAACTGACACATGCTGAAATATAACTCAAGTAGGCATGTTTTCGAGCTTGATGCACTCACTATGGTGCAAGTCATGGCAAGACAAGCATACACCCATCAAGAAGGCACAAAATGCAAGCTAGACATGGCAAGAACAATAGCATAGCAAGCACGGATCAACTACAACATCACCGGCAAAATTGCAAACAAGTTGACAATATGCGCAGATTCGCAAAGTAGCAAAAGTAGAGCTCGATTGACTCAAGCTAGGGTTCTCCATAATTGCAAAAAAATAAATGGATGGATAGATCACTACAAGATTAACAAAACATCCTTACTGATCATCCTCAAAAGAGGCACGGATCACTAGGAAACAACAAGAACATATGGCATCATGAGATAAACAGATCCATGACAGTGATATTACTATGTCCCTGAAAACAGAATTAGCAAGTGCACCACTTTGCAAGCTTGCACAAGTCACCACACACATCACAAAAATACATGGGTTGCACCTCTGGAAAGATGACAAAACCCTTAACAAAACACATGTAGAGCATCAGGGCATATCATGCACACATTAATCATGGCAAAAATGACAAAAACCTAAATGGAGTAGCAGATCTGAAAATTAACTCAAGTAGCACTCTTCTAACAGCATTTCGGGCATCAAGATGGACTCAAATGAAAATGATGCAATGGAATGAAATTATTTACTCTCTGAGATGAACATTTTGATGTGCTATATGCATGAATCGGAGCTACGGATGCAAAGTTACGGAGCCGTGAACAGGAGCACTTGGATCTGAGAAATCTGGGACTTAGACGAAAATTTACCACCGGATCTAGGGTTTGACCTGGCACGCAGATCGAGGCGGCGGCGCGCACTATTCACCGGTGTTGAAGGAGCTCGCCGGAGACGGCAGGGGGCGGCGCTGGCGAGGCAGACCCGGGGCGGATCCGGCCGGATCTCGCCCGATCCGGGCGCGGACGCCGAGGAGCGGTGCCGGACGGCGAGCTTGATGAGGCAGAGCAGCGATCTTCCCGTGGCGGCGGTGAGGTTCCGGTGGCGGCGGCGGCGCGGCCGGCGACGAGGAAGTG